>NC_056733.1:246695406-246745406 GCF_019279795.1 Protopterus annectens | reverse complement strand
ATAGGGGTGCAACATTCCCAAAGTTTGGTGCTTGGAAACAGAAATATGAATTATACAAAATAGATGAATTATACAGGAAATCCAAGTCAAATGTGTTTATTGACTTCAGCATCCATAGTAGAACATAAACAAGGCAACCCCAATTCTGAACACAGACCAGTTTTGCTAAATTGTATTTCTAAGGCATGGCTCTCAATCGTCCCGAATTAGCCGTGATGACCCGATTTTAAGCTGAAATCAGTTTACCTTCCCGAGTGCCCGATTTGGGTAAAAGTACTCCTGGATTTGCGGTAAAGCAAGCTCTGTTCTAACTGTAGAAATTTCAGCCAATCAGAGTGTTGCCTTACTGCCCTGTTTTGCATGTAGCTGCTGCAGCGGACCTGCTGTGCTTCAAGTGCTCAATTAGGTTCACTTAGTCCGCATATCAAGGCAGCAGGAGCTGCAGGAATGGTGGCATTACTATTCGGTCAGACTGAGAGGTCAAGAGAAGACGTTCACAACATTCGTTCATTTGCTGAGGGAGAGACGAGAGACAGGAGAGATTAAGGGAAGCCATGGATCCATCCAAGCTCGAGAGGAGATGGAGTACAGCCCCAGGTCAATGGAGACAGAGTAAATTATTCCCAGGAGGTCTGTGGTCTGAGTTACCAGTCCGGTTCTGCTGAACTAAGATTTATCTTTTTTTCCCAAGGTTAGTCTACTATGCACTGTTTTCCAGTAGACTCTAAAATGGCAGCACAGAACAAGACGTACCAGCTGATAATAGTGAAAGGAGCATGTTCAGAATTTTGCAGAATGTAAAGATTTTTGCTTTATGTTTTTGGACTTTTCCTCATAAAATGTGTGCTTTTCCGACAAATCACTGAATAATGACAGACATTAAGATTCATAGCCTTCAGAAAAATCCATGTTAACACAAAGCCTTATTTTCTATCACTTTCTTTGTACAAGAGCAGTGATGTAAAATCTGACCCTTATTTTCGGTCTTTGTTCAGAACTTCTTCTGCTAAGAGACTGAGAGGCACTGAGGCAGGTGTGGACGAAACATGGTGAAGTATTTCTAAGAACAGCATCTGAACTCTTCCAAAAAGTAAATGTAACGTAATTTACCATAAATTAGTAAATATATATAACCAGCACATCCTACCTCCCTAGAAAGAAATGCATGTGAGCTTGTGAAAGCCTGACACTGTTTAATTGTTATCGTTGCAACAGCACAGAGACAGAGACAGAGACAGGCTTATCTTAAATAGAAGTTAGCAACTACACCTCTCAACTGTACAGATTTGTGCAGAATGTCCAGATTTTTGCCTCGTATTTTTGTTTCATTTTTCATAAAATTGTGGAGTTTTGGCAGATCAGTCTTTAATGATTTGCTACTAAAGTCAGAAAATAATGACAGACATTTGAGATTCAGACTTCATACCTTTCAGAAAAGTCATGCCAATGCAAAATATGTTATTCTATCAACCTTTGAAGTTTGTAACAGCAATATTTAAAAAGTGTTCCCATTTTTGGCCTTTGTCCCACATCTGTTCCTTTGTCCAGATTTCTTGCTCTAAAAGGTTAAGATGTATGATTACTGCCCCTGGTGTCTATAAAAATAGTAACAAGGCAAAAGGCAGAGCAGAGAGATGAATATATGTGTTTGTGCATTTGGTGCTGCGGTAGTGTTGTCGCCTCACAGCAAGACGATGTCCCGTTCGATTCTCAGCTAGAGCGTCTTCTGTGTGGAGGCATGCGTGAATGGGCGTGCCTTCGTTGAAGGTTGTGCATTAGGGCTGGTAACTCGGCACGTAAAAATCCACTACCAAACATTAGCGGACCGGAGTTCTGCTGTGGCGACCCCTAACTGGGATAAGCCGAAAGACACAACAACAACAACAAGAACAAGGTTTCATACCTCTCAGAAAAGTTATGCTACTGCAAGACCTGTTATTCTAGCAACTTTCTAAGTTTGTATGAGCAATATTTGTATGTGAAATATGGGAACGTAATGTGCTGGATAGGGGTATCAGGGCTGGGGCATATCTCTTAACTGTACAGATTTTCGCCACATGTCTCGATTTTGTCACATTTAGTCCATTTTTCATAAAACTGTGACTTTCTGATGGACTGATGGCAAATAATTAATGTTTGAAGTTAGACAATGACAGACATTTGTGTTTCAGGCTTCATACCTTTCAGAAAAGTTATGCTACGGCAAAACCTGTTATTCTAGCACCTTTCTAAGTTTGTATCAGCAATTTTGGAATGTAATGTGCTGGGCAGGGGTATCAAGGCTGGAGCATGTCTCTCAACTGTACAGATTTTTGCAACATGTCTTAGATTTGTTGTTCTCATAGTTAGTCCATTTTTTATAAAACTGTGGCTTTCTGATGGATTGATTGAAAATTAATGTTTGAAGTTAGACAATGACAGACATTTGCATTTCAGGCTTCATACCTTTCAGAAAAGTTATGCTACTGCAAAACCTGTTATTCTAGCAACTTTCTAAGTTTGTATCAGCAATATTGGAACGTAATATGCTGGGCAGGGGCACGAGGGCTGGGGCATATCTGTCAAGTGTACAGTATTTTGTGTTTAAGAAGCAAGGCATGCTCTGGACCAAGGTCTGGTATTCTTTGGAATGGGGTAGAATTGTATGAAACTTGGATTACATTACAAAAGTGATTTCAGAACATGAATTTTACTGCACAACCTGATTTGCAATCATGCTTATTCACATTTCATGACTATGTACAGTGCTCAGTATTACTCGGTCTTACTGAGTTGCACACTTTTAAAGAGGTTTCTGGCTTGCATTCTCACATTTTATCTGAATCATAAGTTTTCTTCAGAAGCAAAGTCATGGCAGGATCACACAACAAGATGGTACAAGCCACAATGGAAGGGAGTGCAACGCAAACGTTCTTACACTGTTATAGTGCAACAACTCAAAAGGGTAAGGTTTTTTTTTTTTGGCTACTGTTTGCCATCATACTAGTGACGTTTTACCATAAGGAAAACTATAACGTCACAGTACACCTGTGAATTCCCTTGATTTCTAATTATACCCCCTCTTTTTCTCTGAAGATGCTGCCTCTGAAAAGAAGAAGTGAATTACCACCTTCCAAAGTAGCTGGAAGGTCACCTTTGACTGGGTGATGGAAAGCAGGCATGGTCCACGGTATGAATTTTGCAAGACATGTGCTACTGATATTAATTTAGGACATGGAGGAAGGAATGATCTGCAATGGCATATGGACATTGAGAAGCATAAGATGAGTACCAAGCATTCGACTGGGAGGAAGGTGACAGAAATGTTTGCCACTCAGCAAACTGATGCTAAAGTGTTGGAGGCTGAAGTAGCCTTTATGGCCCTACCTGCTAAGCACAACTTGCCATTTATGACTGGGGATCATTTCTTGAAGTATATGAAGAGGTACAACATGGATCCAGAGGTGGTACAAAAAATGACCTGTGGACCAACAAAGGCTGCTTGCATTTTAAAGGATGTAATGGGGCCAAAGTATCAGCAGGATGTTGCACAAATTTGTCAGAAAGTGACATACTGTTTGTACCTCGACTAGAGTACAGATACGGGGGATGACAAGTTGCTTGTGATTTTACTTGGCTTTTTTGACCATGGCATTGGTAAAAATGTTGTTAGATTCCTTGATATGCCTGCTTGTATCAGTGGAACTGGCCAAGCCATTTATGGCTGTGTAATGGTGACTCTGAGCATGTCTAACATTCCTGTGATCAACATGGTGTCTTATTGATCGAACAATGCTGCATCCATGATCGGCAAGCGGAATTCTGTGTTATCCAGATTAAAAGAGGTTAATCCACACATCTTCAGCATGGGCTGCTTGTGCCACATTGCAGATCTATGTATTAAATCTGGTGTAAAAGCAATGGCTGTACCTCTAGTGGGGCTGATAGCTAGCATTTATTGTCACTTTTCCAGCAGTGTACAGCACCAGCAAAAGCTTAATGAGTTTGCACTGTTTGTGGATATTGAACCTCTTAAAATTATCAGGTATGCCCCCACTCGATGGCTACGTTTGTCAAAAGTCATCAAAAGAATGCTTGCCTTGTGGCCTGTCCTGAGATCATACTTCTTGTCCTATGAACCATGGTCTGTTAAAGTGGATCTAATAGCTGAGAGGCTGCAGAGCCATGATATTAAGCTGGCATTCCTGTTCCTGCAGTATGCCATTGAACCACTGCATAACTTCAATGTGCAAATGCAAAGCAGGGAAAGCAAATTGCTCACCTTGCATAACGACATCCAGAAAGTACTGCAGGCATATGCTAGTAGGTTACTGAAACCACCAATTGCAAGGCCATTTTTGGGCAATATAAGTAGTATTGATGCAATTCTTGAAGTGCAAGACAACATCTTACTAGACAGTGAAATTCGTATTGGTCCTGATGCCAAAACATATTTGGACGACAATATGGATGACAGCAGGGGTACTACAGTGGAGCAGAAACTTTTCAAGAAAGCCAAGCAATTTTACTCTGCAGTCCTACTTAAGATGAAAAAGCATTTTCCTGCAAAGGATCCCCTGCTGCAGAACATGGCCAGCTTACTGGATCCAGCTATGAAACAGCAGCTGTCTTCAACTGTTATTGCAGATATTGGCAGTCGTCTTGGTTTCTGCAGTTCAAGAGTGGAGTGCTGCAGACTGATTGATGACTTTTCAGTATATCAGATGACTGAGTGGTCTTACGGATCTGAAACATGTAATTTTCAAAAGTAGTGGTTGATGGTGTTTGGGAGCCCTCCAGTACAAGACCTCCCAACTTTTCAAAAGCTAATTAGCAGTGTTCTCTGTTTGCCACACTCAAACAGTGAAACAGAATGGGCATTCAGCATGGTTTGCAAAGTAAAAACTGAGCTCAAAGGGTCACTTGGCCCAAAAACATTAAACTCTTTATTAGCAATAAAGATGAATGAGGACAATGACTGCTACTGTGTGAAACATCCAAAGGACATGCTGGACCCAGCAAGAAAAGCAACAGCCACGTATAACAAAGAACATTCTAGTATGGTATCAGCTGCAGAAACTGTCTCTGCCTGCCAAGATGCTGAAGTCGAGTCAATAGTCTGAATATATTTGCCTTATTCCATGTATTGCTTCTGTTCCATATTGCATGTGTGTTTGACAAAAGTTAGGGTATGTGTGAGGGGTGAGCTGAAGATGTATTACTTTAATTTTGACTAGTTGTCTGACAAATATGAATAATCCTCTATTTTGAGCATATCTATGTATACAATTCTCTAATAAAAAAATGCTTAAAATGATGCCGTGTCTTTGTGTAACTGAATGTGTGGGCTTGTCCACGGATGCACTTATTTAAATATGCATATCTTATGTTAATTAGTTGTCCCTGAATGTCCCTGATTTTAAGGTCCTTTGTCCCTGATTCTCTGATCTGGAGGTTGAGAGGTATACTCTAAGGTGATCCAATAGCAGGAAGAAGACATTTTGTGCAACAAAATTGAAATAATGTGACCTATATTTTAGCCCATCAACTAGAACCAACGACATGATGCAGAAACAAAGAGATTTAGACAACCAAAATAAGAAATGGCAGATTTGCACGGCCATTCATTTGTTGTTGTTGTTCTGAGTGTTGTGATGATTTAGCACTTCTGCTTTAATTGTGAAGCATTGCTAACCTGAGATCTCCTTAAATTATGGGGTTTTATTGTTAACTGGTGTGTGAGATTCTCATCCTGCAATGACAAGCACATGTTGCTGACTGCAGTGTGGGTGGTGGGAGAATTGTGATAACATTAGAATTAGTTCTAATGAAGTGGCAGTTGTTTAGCAATTCATAACTCTTATTTTCAAATTTAAACTTTTTGGCTTTTCACTTCTGTTGCACTTCATTTTCAATATTGATTTTTAATGGCATCAGTGATAAAGTACATTTCAAGATTTATTTAAAAAGAAGGTAAGTGATACAATAATTATTTTGTTGTCGTGGTAAATTTATGTGATTTGTAATGCCTTTAATAGTTTTGTTGCTTTTCAGTGCCACATTCTAATGAAGTCTTTGAGTCAAAAGCACTTACTATGATAAACCATTTTTTCAGCACCTTTGCAGCATTTTTGTTGTTCTTATGTAGTGCAATATTTGTGGATGCTTGAAATTCAGACAGTTTCATTTTACCACTCTTCAAATGAAAACCAATTTCATGTATAAAATGTCTGCATTCCACAAAATATAAACATAAATACCTATAACTTTTAAATTAATATACTTTCCTACCTTTCCAATACAGAAATATTGTATAACTGGGTGTCATCTCCAGCTTGTTTAGATTTGTTTGTAGCCCTCATCATTAAAAATATAAAACAGCATTTGTGAGGAGTACAAGTGCTTCAGTCCTGTTGTCTGTATACGTGAATGTTTAAAAATCCAACCTTTGTAAGCTTCAAAACCTAAACTGCATTTAATACATCAACCATAATATCTCCAGGAACATATCTAACAATTTTAAAAGTTAAAATCCTCAGTAGTTTTAAGATCACGGCGCAGTTTCTTAACCATAGTTTCAGATGACAATATATAATACATGGGTGATATTCATAGTCATTGTACACAAGCATAACAGGTACGTTTGAGGATTGCAAAGATGTACAGCCTAAGTGTGATTCAGAGATAACAGTCATGTATAACTGCAACTGTTAGAACCAGTTTGAGAAAATGTATGTAAATGAGGGAATAATGAGATGTAAATGAGGAATTTGTAATAAATATGCAAATAAGCCGCTCTTCTCCTTTATGCAATTCATAGTCACTTTCTGGTTCTCAAGTCTGCTGCACATAGATGGGTTATAAAAAGGGAATCTGTGCCATTTCTTGCCACTTTGCAATCTATGAAGATGGTTGCTTTTGCCGCCAGTCTAGCTTTAACCCAGTGTAAATTGCATGTTTTGGTCATGCTAAAAGCTAGTGCACCGAGCAGCATTCTCTGACCTAACACAAGATGATATAGGCAAAGGGTAATTCATCTCAGCTTTACCAAGCACAGATTATTGCACAGATCTAGAGTAGACAGGGATATAATAGGGCTTTGGTGAGTTTTTGGCCCACAAATGGGAACTGGGGGATAACATGGCCTTCCTATATTTGTAGATGACAGTGTATGTATAGCTCTCTCTATGTTTGTCATGGGAACCTACCCGAGGCAAACTGAAGACACACTGTACATTTTACAGACTTTTGCTCAGGGATGCTTCAGGAATTCCTTGACATACTCTTGGAACATGTATATCAGCACATCTGTTTCCCAGTGTCGCCAGAGGACCTGGCTAGTACCATGTGTGCCTTTTACAGAATGGCAGGCTTTCCTGAGATACTCTGTACTACAGATTGCATCCATGTTTTTGTGAATTCCCATCTGGACTGGTCCATGAATGCTTTTCAGGTGCAACCTGGGTCTAGAAGACATTCATACATTAACAAATTAACAATATATAGAGGCAGATTTTATAGAGATTGATACAACCTTTAATAGACAAGTGTACATTAATATAAAGTCTATGCAAAATACATTATAGTGCAATAATATATATATATATATATATATATATATATATATATATATATATATATCTATGGTTCCACTTCACAATATCGAATTACTGAAAACCCAAACTTCATATGCACCCTCCCTATTGAAATATACCATCTCCGTGATCGCACTACAGCGAGGACATGGGAGATCTCCCGTTCTGCTCTTCTGCATACAGCGTAGAACGGGAGATTTCCTTTTTCCCACTGTAGCGCGATCTCGGAGTTGGTGCATTTAAGTAGGGGGGGTTGGAGGGCACAGCCCCCCACGTGGGGGGGGGGGTGCAGGGAGAAAGAATGTGTTTGGGTTTTTTTTTTTTATTCCAGTTCGTAATTTCGAGTTACTGAAAACTCAAATATATGGTCTCGACCATATGTAGTTCGTGTTTTTAGTAATTCGATATTGTGAAGTGGAACCACACACACACACACACACACACACACACACACGCACACGCACACGCACACACACATACAGTAATGGAATATAATGGTAAATTATGTTAAATACAACATATTTTATCAAAAGAAGGCAAAATGAAAACAGATCAAGGTAATGTCAATCAGATAAGTAATTCAAGTTGCGCAGCAATAAACAGTTAATACTGATCAGGTCATCTAAAAAACAGTGTAAGCTCTACATGATGAAGATTTGGGGAGTGGAGGTTCATTGTAAAGTATAATTAATTATTTTTCTGTTGGCTTATAAGCTTATATTTATGGCCTCATTATTATTATTAACATAGAAATTTGTATTCCACCATCTCTTTGTTTCAGTCATACTCCTATGAAAACTGCAATAATGCCAAGTGTCTGTGAGCATTTCAGAAGATTCATACCAGCTCTTACACATTCTGCTTTCTAAGGTCTCAAGATAAGTTCATATTCACCCATTTTATTATTCAGACTATGTGCATTAAGCAATAGTGCAATGTGGGAATGGAAACTCTTAAGTAATTATTTTTGTTATGGCAATCATGGAAAAAGGAAGAGAAAGTACACTTTAAGGTATTAAAATAATTACTGTGATCAAAGCCATAAAATGCCATGCTGTTATAGCTTTCTGATTAATAATATGGAATTATATAAGGCTGTTATGAACTTGGTGAGTTAAAACACAGCAAGGAGTTGCATAAGAACTGATTTATCCTGTGAGTATTATGTCTTAACACTCACATTATCTGAATCTAGTTTTAATCCTTCTGTTGTCAAAACAGGTAACACATTTGATGCTTGCTTCTGTTTATCTTCAATCTTTTTTGTCATAGTTTTTCTAATGGCATACTATCTACTATCACACTTCTGCTTCCTAGCTCCCCATAAAAGAATATCATCTTTTAAGGGCACATTCAAAGTCATCAGTCATTTCAGCTTCAGACCTGTGGAATATTTCTGAGGTGGAAGATATATCAAAACTCTATCTAAGAAACCTGTCTCTTCCCGGAAGGTGTTAATAGCAAAATGCATGGAACCAGCTTCCTCCAGTTTAATCTGTCAGAAATCATAATAACCATCTAATACTGATGATAATCTATTAATGTGCATTATACTGACAATTTATTTCTTCAGTAATGTGAAGTGGAGAATGCTCCCTTTTGATATGTCTGTTAAATCTTGGGGATCTTCTGTGTTGCTTCATTGCTGTAACTATGCTATTAATCAATCCTGTCAGTTCATCCCACTTAACAGTTACAACATGGATTGCCACATATTTCAGTTCTTGTTCAGTTTTGCTTCAAAAAGCAATAGGAACCCTTCTCAGTGTAACACTAGCAGTGGCTCAGCCGAACTCATCGCTCTCTTGCAGGCAGCCTAATCTAGCAAACAGGTCAGCACAGATCTGGGAAATGCCTGCAGTATCTTTACTGTTCTGCTTCATTTACTCTCAGTAAAGAGCTCATAACTGTATTCCTGTACTTCTTCTAGTTAAGGTGGTCAGGACCTTTGGCATTTTTAGAATGATTCAGAAACCACTTCAAGGAACTTATGTCAGCACTGCTTTTGCAAACACTCATGATGTATCTCCAGCTGTCTTTCTTATTTGTGTTCAGAGTAACAGGATGACATCAGAGGTATTCAGCTTGCTATCAGAAGCATTCATGCTACTTTCTAGATAATTCTGCAAAGTACTCTGCTTCTGTACTCTATAAACACTTTTTGATATATCAAATGCCTCACAGGAAGTATGACCCAATGTATTTGGTTGCCTTATTTCATTTTCCAAAGGTGAAACTTGAAACATTAAATTATACTTTCTATTTATGTACTCATAACAGGAGTGTGACAGTAATAGTGATAAATGGAGGAAGAGTAGAACAGCAAAATCTGAAAGAACACATACATGAGAGATAAAATGTCAGAACTCTGAAATAAATGCCTTTACTACTGTCAACAAAGAGCTGAAATATGAATGTATATTGCTCTGGTTATCAAATGCTCAGATGCCAAATGTTGGAATGCCTGCAGTTGGAAACTGACAACCACTCCTTTGAGGTGTGGAGAATATATAGAGTAGGTTTTCCTGTGTTTTACTGAATGTACCTTTGTTCAATAAAAGCAAAGATGGTAGAGATTGTTGATTGTTCAAAATTTGAAGGTATTTTTTTTATACAATTAAATGAGGTTTGGAAAGGGGTGGGAATAAATGAGTATGTTTGAATGTTAGGGTTAAGATAAGTGTTAGGTAGGAGTACAACTTTGGTGTGCATGTGTGTGTGTGTGTGTGTGTGTGTGTGTGTGTGTTAGGTTAGGGCTGGGTTAGGTAAGGGGATGGATATAATGTTAATAGTATGTGCTGGTGCATATGTGGGTGTCCAAATTTGTCTTGTACAGTGATAGTGTTACAGGAAGATTTTTTTTAAGGTAAGGTGTAGGGTTGGGGGGCCAGGGGCAGGGTTTGCCCTCCTGCCCACCTTGGTAACGTGTGATAGCTTTGCCCCTGCACCAACACTAATCCTACACCTTACCTTAAAAAACTGTTCCCGTAACACTACCACTATTAAGACAAATTAGAGGCTAGTGTTATGGGGGTAGTGTAAAGACTGGAAAATTAAATTGTTTTCCTTTTTTGATCTTTTGCCAGTTTGGAGTTTAGGGGTTTTGATATTTATGTTCAACCTTATTTATTTTGCTCTTTTATGTTTGACATTAAGTTTGATCATACATAATGTAATTGCAGAGTAAACATGAATGAATGTTGACACCAGTATAGCCCTACCCAGAAATGATGACATCCATAGGCCAACAAGTATTAAGATAGTGTTCAAAGGCACATACATATTCCAAAATGCAGACAATGTGTCAAAGAAATTGGGGAGATACCATCCATTGCAGCTACAGAGATGAATGATAATGCTCCATTTCAGACACTGGACAAAACCCATGGCTATCTGGAGAACTAAAGAAACAAGACATTGCTCCTTATCAATGGCTTTGCGTATACCAGACAATCAGTGGAGAAAAAATAGAAAATACTGGGCCTGAAAATAAAAGGGCAAGCAAGGCTTCTGAGGTCAAGAATTTACATCAAACAGTGCAAATTGCAAAGAGCTTTTGTAGTAAACTGACTATCAACACCTGCCAGAAACCAGAAAGGTGAACATATCTGTAGCTTCAACAAACATACACACTAGAGCTCCTGGAAGCAGGAATCCCCAGTGACTGTTTCTAAAAGAACTTTGTGACCCAATGAAGAATGACCTGGTTCACAGCCTGCCATCTATGCAAGCAGTAATATGCAGAATACATAATTTGGGGAGAGCCGCTATTTCCCCACAACCAGAAAAAATGGAGTATTTGCTGGACATAGGCCCAGAACTATGGCCTCTTAAAGAAGACACCTTCATTAAATTGTACACTTTGGATGGGTAATGTGGAAATATTATTACTGACAGTAGTGGATAACATGTCCAACCAAAGTTAGTCTGCACAATAAATGGTAGATGATACCTTGTTTCACAAAGGGGCATGCAATGTGTCAGTTCCATACAATAATGGCATTTTAAAGCTAAACAATGTATCCAAATATTTCCCCTTGGTTTATGTTTTGATAAGCCGCAAGTCCCTGCAGGCATATCATTTGATGTAGACCGCATTATTACAATTAATGGGGGAGCATAAGAGGAAGGCAGTGCCAGTCTTTGTTATGTCCACCTTTGAAACTGCCACCATTCATAGCATTATGGTCAGTCTTCCACTTTCCTAAACAGAAAGCTGCCTATTCCACTCTTCACAATATGTATGATGGAAGGTACAGTCTTATGGGCTGGCAACCATATCCGAGTGTGACTGCCAGTTCCAGGTCAATGCAAGTCTTTAATACCCCTAGTGTATCTTGCACCCTTGGAGGTTCCAGGGGCATTGCAAAGCCTTCATCATTATCTGTATTTTTACTCAGTTACATTGAGGAAACCTTTGTGCTAGAATGTAAGCACAGGTATGACACATATTCATCTGAAGTACATTTCCTATCAGCAGACTATCCCCGAACTTGTGCTTTGTACTGGGGGGTCTGCCTGGGAGCCAGAACTTTGTTCAGGCATTTCACTGAGGGCTATGTTGTCTTCTCTGGAAATGGCAGTCATATCTTTGCTCTGCTATTAATGTCTCTGAGGTGGACAGTGTCCAGGACCATCTTCAGGCTGGCATTACAGGGAATCTGTAGAGGCACTGCAGCCATGTTCATGAAGAATAACCATAGAGTATCATGAAGCACACGGGTGATTACTTCAACCAGGAGATTTCTGTAGTGTGTCCTACTCAGTAAAGATGTGAGACATGGAGATGAAGGGCACACGACTGATTACTCCAGCCTGGAGATTTCTGTAGTGTCCCCTACTCACTGAAGATGTGAGAGATGGGGATGAATGGCACAAAAGTAATTACTCTAGCGTGGAGATTTCAGTAATCTCTACTACTCACTGAAGATGTGAGAGATGGGGATGAATGGCACAAAAGTAATTACTCTAGCGTGGAGATTTCAGTAATCTCTACTACTCACTGAAGATGTGAGAGATGGGGATGAATGGCACAAAAGTAATTACTCTAGCGTGGAGATTTCAGTAATCTCTACTACTCACTGAAGATGTGAGAGATGGGGATGAATGGCACAAAAGTAATTACTCTAGCGTGGAGATTTCAGTAATCTCTACTACTCACTGAAGATGTGAGAGATGGGGATGAATGGCACAAAAGTAATTACTCTAGCGTGGAGATTTCAGTAATCTCTACTACTCACTGAAGATGTGAGAGATGGGGATGAAGGGCACACAAGTGATTACTCCAGACTAGAGATTTCTGTAGTGTCTCCTGCTCACTGAAGATGTGAGACATGGTGATGAAGGGCACACGAGTGATTACTCCAGCATAGAGATTTCTGTACTGTCTCTTACTCACTGAAGATGTGAGAGATGGGGATGAAGGGCAATAGACGGATTACTCCAGCATGCAGATATCAGTAATCTCTACTACTCATTGAAGATGTGAGAGATGAGGATGAAGGAATTGCCATTCCATTAAAGTGCAGTATTCAATTTTAGGCAGTTCTACTTTATGTTTCATTGCCAATAAAGTACGTGTTTGCCACTGTTTATTGAAACGGCCTGTTGCCATAGCTGTCATTCGGTTAGTTTGAGAATGATGGACAAAATCAAGTGTACCAAGGGAACAATGACACAAAAATCAGGAACAGATTTTCTGTATTGCTCTTTTATACCTAGACAGCTGGTAAGTAGCAGCTTGTAAACTCTCATGGTTTGTCTTAAGGATATGATGTCTGCCAGTAATCTGTCAGTCATTATGTAGTGAGTGTGACCTTCAACAATTTGGCAGCACACTACATATTTTATGAGAGGCAGAGAGGCAATATTAGGGCCATTCTGTAGCATAAGGGATATATTAGACATATAGATTATGGACAAGCTGGTCAGTGTTGGTCATAATATGTATCTCTTTATGTGTTGTAACTGCACTGTTCTTTTTCCCCTTGTGGCCAGAGAGTGAGCCTGTAACTGTTACAGAGGAATCACAGCTCTAATACAAAAGTACAGCAGTAACACAGTTTTGCCTAGCTGTAACAGAGAATGATATGTTTGCTTGTACCTATAGGCTTGAACATCTAGCTTCAGTCTTCATCATATTACAATTGGCCTTCCATCCTTTGATCACACTACACTTCTTCCTCTTGGACTTACAGACATTTTCATTTGCTAATTCAGTGATCACTGAATCAGTGTTTGCTCTGCCATCATGTCCCTCCCCAACACATACAATCTGATCCAGCAAGTTTAACTTGTGCCCTGAATATCTAAGAAGAGTACTTGGGGATGTAATCAAAATGGCTGAAAAACAGCAGCAGTAGTACAATACTTTGCAGAAAACAAAATTAACTTGGACAAGAACGTATAATTACTTCCATTTAAAAAAGAATTGCATTTTCAGTTCAACATTATGTCACAGTCCTTCTGGAAGAAGTAATATTTTCTGTATTTTTCAACATTTTTGTTAAGTTTAAATTTCCTAAGTCACTATGATCAAAGTTCTATAAGAACATCATTAAAACGAGTTCCACAAAACTGCTATACAGTGAACTATCATGGAAAAAATACTTTCGATGTTTTTATCTGTTCGAGACCTTTCATTACAAATTCATCAGTTTCAGCATAAAATTGACCTCATTGTAACTCTATAAAACAAACAGAGCTGCTAAAACCATGATTCTTTAACAAGCATGACAACTGAAGACAAAGACAACTCTTTAAGCAATACAGAAGGGAGAATGACAGAGGAAGAAGAAGAAAATCAAACTGAATTTATTTTAAAACAAAAGTCCTTACCAATGAATAAAATTAAAGACATTAAGAAGAGGGAAAGAATGAACACAATTAGAATTTTTTGAGTCCAAGAAAAATTGAAGGACATGGCATTGTTAAGTTTTCTCACAAATTGGTTGCTTCAAACTGTAAAGCTACAAGACGGACTTTGTTGTGGTATAGAAATGGCACACAGCTCGATGTGGGAAACTTGCATTTTCAAAACCTAATTCACTGCCCAGATCTGTAATAGTAAACTTATCTTATCTTATTTTGTCAAAGATTTCATTCTAAAAACAACCTGGTCTAATAAAGGTAGGTTCAAATACCCTAAGATCTGACAGTGACTTTGCCAGCAAAACACAGAAAAAAGACCATATTTCACTTTAGTGAAATTGCTAAAAAACAAAAATATATTATATGTTACTTCCAGCAAGTATTATTTCTGTCTACAGTCACAGGAATCTTCAGCACCCTAGAAGAAGTCTTGTATTAAAAAATAAATAAACATTTCTAGCTAGTGGAAATATGGATTAGAGTTTCTTTTTTCCAAAATCCCATATATTAAAGAAGGCAGTAACATGATGTCATTGAAGAAGGCCAAGACTTTTACAAATACACTAGTACTGAACAAGAAAGTGAAAACTTATATCAGGACAATAGAAATTAAAAGAGAACTAAAACATAACACATTTAGTAAGAGAAACATATCAATTCAATAGCTTCTTTAATATGTGAATTGAAATGTATGCCAAGCTTGAATAGTACACTTCTGAGGTAAGTTCCTTCTCACATTAAATACTGAACTCCTTTACTCTAGTGACATATGGGCAACTTATAATTGTATTCAGCAAAACTGCGGTGGTAGTGCTGCGGTAGCATTGTCGCCTCACAGCAAGACGTTGTGCCGTTCAATTCTCAGCTAGAGCGTCTTCTGTGTGGAGACATGCGTGAATGGGCATACCTTCATTGAAGGTTGTGTGTCAGGGCTGGCAAACTTAGCACGTAAATAATCTACTGCCAATCATTAGCGGACTGAAGTTCCGCTGTGGCGACCCCTAACCGGGAAAAGCCGAAAGACACAAACAAAACTCCCAATGTACTTTCATTTTATACAGCTAATTATTTTAAAATTCACAGAAATGACAGGCAGCAGAAACAAAAAGTCATCATCATGGAATATGCAAAGCAGCTTATGAATATTAATGATCTTGTTGGCTAAAATGACTATGAGAAGTAAGCATGTGCAGGGGCATGGCCAAGATGCCAGTCTGACTGCAGCAGAAATCCATAGCTCTGCTTAGATTTTAATATCCTGACAGGAAATATACTTTCATTTTTAGAAAACTCTAACTAAAAGTATACTAAAAGATAGATTAACACAGACTCATTATTATTTTCTAAAGATTAATACATAGTCAAGATAATTTTTTAATTATTCCTGTCAAGAAGTTTTCTACTGGAGATCTCAACATGAGCATCTCAAAGAGCCCACACCAGGAGAGTGCAGTGAAGAAAGAACTACATGTTATAATAACAAACATCCAAGAACTGCCACAAAAAATTGACAAATTTGAAAACAAAATGGATACTATCAAACAAGAATGCAGTAAACAACTGGAACTTCTAAATGGAATAGTAAAAAAACAATCTGAACAGATTCTTGCCTTAGAGGAAACAGTGACTGACCTAGATACTAGAGTGACAGAAAATGAACATCACAATGAATTTCTTCTGAAACAAAACACCAGGCTGATTGAGAAACTGGAAGACCTTGAAAGTAGATCAAGGAGGAATAACATAAGAATATATGGAATTCCTGAGAAAGAAGACGGTGCTAACATGATTCAATTCCTCAATAATTGGTTTTCATCAGCACTAAACATGCCTGAATCTCTCTCTTTTGGAACTGAGAGGGCTCATTGGTCCCTGGCAAATCCAGCTTCATCTCTGAGTTCGACTAACCCCAGGTCTATTATAGTTAAATTTCTTTCCTCACAAGACAAGGACTTTGTGCTGAAATCAACTTGGACTAATTCCCCTATCCAGATGGGTGAAAAAGTTATTCATTTTTTTGACAATGACTATACCTCTACAGTCATATCCTGAAGAAAGGAGTGTGTTCCTCTAATTAAGTCCTTGAAAAAAGCCAATATTAAGCTCAAATTCTTTTTCCTGCAAGAATAAAAATCATCTTCCCAGAAGGAGTGAAGATCTTTGATTGCCTACAAGAAGCAGTAGAATTTATCCAAAAGAAGAAAATATTGTCAGACATAGAAGAAATGGAATGGTCATCCCAGAGTTTGAACAGACAGGCAACAAAAAATGGATGGTCTGTGAAGGAAGGAGCAAGCAAAACTAAGAAACTAAAGGATGAATGAATAAATTCCTTCCAGTTGTAAATGCTTTGTTTTATGAATCATAATATATTTGATTCTGGAAAATTTCTATACTGTAAGGTAATGTGAATCATCTTTATTATTAACTTCCTCTTTTCCTTTCTATATCTACTTATAATTACATATAGTACTAAGTATTTAAATAGCATTCTCTCTCTTTTTCTCTCTCTTCTTTCTTCCTATTCCTTTTTGTTACTAATGTTCCTTTTCTCTCTTTTCCTCACTATAAGTAGTTTACATACTTTTCCTTTTAAATAACTACAAATGATATATGTTGTCTAATTCTTCAGTGATAGTATAATTTGACTTAATACCAAAGTGCACTTTTTCTAGTGGGTCAGTGGTGGGGTAACAATATGTTTCTGATTAGTGTTTCTAACTAGATGTTTTAGACTCTTTGTTTAGACACATATATACATTAATACAGTACATTAATGGTGTTTTACAGATGGCTAAATATAGATTTTATATATATATATATATATATATATATATATATATATATATATATATATATATATATATATACATACATACATACTAGGTTCTTGTTTTTCTTTGGTCTGGTTATTTGGTGGGTAAATGATTGAAATGTTATAAAATGATTTCTGATTTGAGGCAGCTGTTGTTACTTCTAAATAGCTGTTTTTATATGAAAGGGTTAATATTTTCATGATGATGTTTTGTGAGGAAACTGGTGGTCTGTGCAACTGTTCTCATTGTGGAGACTCATGACATGTACTGACAAGTCAGCCTGAATGTTTTTTTTTGTTTGTTTCTGTAAACTCTAAAGATTTGATTTCCCGACGAAAATGCTTTTTCCTTACTAGAGACAACCTTTGCTGTGCATGAGCCTATTTAGATACTTTTTAACAAGTTTATGAAGCTGCAGCTTGAGGTAACAGAGAGATTACATCAATTTACCTTTTGAAGTTGTTAAATGACTGTACTTATAATTCTTTTATATTGAAATTCTGTTATCCTTCACTTAGATACTTTAAATGGTAAATAATTTGAAAATACCTATGTTCTTTTATAGATGCACACATTCTGCAAATTCAATGATTTAGTATCTAAATGACATCAAATGAACTAGGAGCTGCATTAGAAAACGCATTATGCATATTAACATCGGACTTATGTTACATAACTAAATCTTTAGTGAGAAAACAGAGGGTTGTGAGGCTTTTTTTGTAATAAGTGTTATTTATATATATTCAACAGATCCTTACATGAAAATGTTAGATGACTGACAAAATGGTTAAAACATCTGATGTTTCTTGAAACGTCTTGGAAATATTGACAATCTTCTTAACCTTCAGCTTCTAATGTTTATACATACTTTGATATGATGTGTATTTCTGACATATCTACTTATCAGACGTACTATTATTATATGTGACATATTCATATAGCTTCAGTTATATTGGTGACTCTCATTTTAATGTATATTTCATGGACTCAGATTTCTTTAGTTGCTTTCATAATGCTTTTCTTTTTTGTTTTTATACTATATTCTAAGCAGAGATGGATAATTTGTGTCTTTTGGTGTTGGAGAGGTGGTGGATGGATGGTTTAGTTAAGTTTTTAACTAAACCAGAAGCTTTATATTTCATATATGTGTTTGTAAATAGTTTTGGGTTTTTGAAAGTAGTGCTTAATACATGTTATACATCCATGATAAGTAAGTTTTCTATAGATTTCAAGTCAAAACAGAAGAAAGGTCTTTCAGTAAGTAACAACATACACATTATAGTCAATGGCTTATAAATGTTTATCATTAAATATTAATGGTTTGAACAATAATGTCAAAATAATTGGTTTGCTTAAATATGTCAAAATGCATAAAGCCCATATCATTTTTTTACAGGAAACCCATGTATTAAAAAAGACCTACAAAAATACTCATTCAATGGCCATACCATTCTGGCTGATTCATGTTTTAAGACTAAGAGAAGGGGCACTCTTATTCTATGGAAAAATACTTATACTATGCCAAGAATTATAGATACAATTTCAGATAAAGATGGGATGCTAAGCATGGTTATTTTGGAAATCAATAGGAAGTATTATACTTTGATTAATACATACTAGATACCAGGACTAAGTACTGGTAGTTAAATGACTTTACAAAGCAGATGAACCTTAAAGATATACATGTTCTAAGATAACATTATTTCTTATTCTGTACTCACTATTCATATCGGTTTGGTACACAAACAAATATGGATAAGGTATTTGTATCAAATAATATACACTCAAAAATAAGTGACGTATCTATGATGACTTGTCCACTTTCAGACCATAATGCTATAAACTTTACATTAAGTACGCATACAGATGATTTAAGATTTCTACAGAGAATTCCTGCTTACACAACTAAGTTAAAAGACTTTGGATAATGAAAGAAATAGACATGTTTATGGAAACAAATGATAATGGTGAAGTGACTGATACTATACTATGGGACACCTTTAAAGTTTATATATATGGTAGAGTAAAATCTTGGCACCTTAAAAAAAGGAGAGAGTGGGACAAATAACTTTTAGACTTACAAAAAACATAGACAAGATAAAAATAGATGCAATACCAAATAACAAAGTAGCACATAATGGAATTACTAAGTTAAATCAAAAATACTTAGATGTTCTGAATCATAAGGTAGCCATAAACCTGGAAAAATTGAAATTGCAATCTTATGCTGTAAATCCTAAATATCTACATAAAATAGCAGTAAGATCCAAAAAAAAAAATAAATAAACAGTCAAAATCTTATTAATGAGACTAAATATAAAAGTGCTGGTTCGATTAAGAGACCATCTAACTTAATGGGCATATTAGAAGTGTTCAAAAACTACTATAAAGATATAAAGAATAACACACCACTTTTGGAGACAGATAATGTAATAAATATTTTTATTCAAGAAAATATAATTACTAAGGTGTCAATGCAACAAAATAACATATTAAATAAATGAATAACACTAACAGAAGTGAAAGAGCAAATAAAAATTTAAAAGATAACAAAGCTCCAGGACTGGCTGGAATAATCCCTGAACTATATAAGATTTTTCCTGAATATATAATAAAGAAAATAATGAGTGCCTTTACTATGATTAAGCAAAAATGTATAACGCCCCCATTGTGGAAATGTTCAATTATCTTCCCCATTTTAAAACAAGGTAAGGACCCCAAATCTTGTGATTCATATAGGCCAATTTCATTACTAAACACTGATTAGAAAATTTTCATGACAATATTAGCTACTAGGATAAAGAAAATATTCCCATATCTAATACATAATGATCATACAGTGTTCATTCTTCATAGAAAAGTGCAATATAACATTATTAAATTACTATCATTAATAAACATAGGATGCAAATACAAAAAACAACTGCTATCAGCCTAGACATAGAAAAGGCTTTTGATTCTATTAGTCAGTCTTATCTACAAAGAATTCTGATTGATTTTGAATTCTCCTCAGATTTTGTCAACTTTTTAATGAAAATTTATAGGTGGACACAAGCTTATGTGAAAATCAGATCATATCTATCCTCACTACTAGAAATCCTCAAGGGTACTAGACAAGGTTGTCCTTTGTCACCATTATTGTTTGCTCTTTGATGGAACCTTTTGCTACATACATCAGAAACAAGCAAAATATAAAAGGCTTTCCAGTTAATAAGGACTCTTGTCCAAAGATACAATTATTTTCTGATGATATGTTGTTAATGTTGGGTGATATTGATGGTTCTTTGCATGATGTTATAAATGCCTTAAGCAAGTTTGAAAGAATTTCAGGGCTTAAATTTAATCATAATAAATCCAAAACATTACTAATTAACAAAAAGATCAACAAAAACTTAAGAGAGACTAGCCTGTTTAATTTGGAAAATGATGTATTAAATATTTCGGTGTCAGTATAAAGTATATGGAAAGAGTCTGTTAAACTAAACTACAATAATTTAATAACCACTATTAGTGAACTAATCAAAAGATGGAATAAAATGTTCTTCACAATGGAGGATAGGCTCTCTTTAATTAAAATGATAATTTTACCTAAATTTTTGCTTTATATAGAGTCATTGATACTACCCACTCCCAAAACCTTATTTAAAAAATTAGATTCCATGCTACTTAAATTTTTATGGTTCCCCTTAAAACCTAGGATTGCATATAAATGGCACATTAGAGCTTGAAACAGTAATGGGATAGCCAATAAAATTGTAAAACCACACAGTCCAGTCAACCTAGTGAAGCCATCCTAGTTTATTAACATCAACACAATAACACAAAATTAATAAAACATTGTACTAAGCGCTTTCACCCTCTAACTTCTAGGGCATCTTCAGAGTACTAAAACATAAAACAAATTCAACCCTTTATATATATATATAATGGGATAGCATTCCCTAGCTTAGATCTTTATTTGAAATCAGTTATAATTAATGTAATATTACACTGGATCTCACCTACCTATATATCTGTCTGGAAAATAATACATGAGATTCACATAACTGATGTCAGAACTATAGAAAATCAATTTAAGGAACAATACGAAATAAGTAGAGTTCATTGGGTTTCACGTGAATTTTGTTTATTTAAGAAAATGTTTGATCATTTTTCTTATGGCATTAATTAAATATTTAATAACTTTAAACATATAATTGATTGTAATTACAACATTAAACAATTCCTATTTCTTATATTCCCTATAGCATACTCGATTGCCTAGATTCTTTCAACATCAATTTGCTGTAAAAATTAAAGGAAAATAACTTGATATTCTGGCATCAGTTTATTGATAATAAGAGTATTTATACCACTAAACTCTCTTCTATGTAATTTTGATAATAGTCAAGACAATTGGTTGTTTATACACTTTACGGCAGTTTATAGAAAACAAAATGAGAGTATCTATACCTAGTTTGATCCAGCTTTTTATTTGGTGTCTTGAAAAGATAGATGATAAAAAAATTAAGTATCTCACCTATCTATAAGATACTAAGAGAAGACACACTAAAGTTTGACTCAGATTTTTGGAATTACTATGTAAAGATTAATGGAGAACAAATATCTGATGAATCAAAAAAACTGTTATTGAAATCTATGTATGGTACCTCTTCTTCATTATATTGGAGATTGTATACATGGAAATTTATGAATAGGAGTTTCTATACTCCACATAAAATAAATCTTATATTCAAAAACAGTGAAAGTAAATGTTGGAAATGCGATGAATTACTAGAGGCCAACTGGGTTCACATATTCATTGAATGCAGAAATGCTGTTCAATACTGAAAAGACTTCAAATATTTTGTAAAGGCTTTATGGTCTAATAACTGTCATATTTATAACTTACTAATCCTATTCAATGTTCCTATATCTAATGCAATACCTAAATCTCAAATTCAGTTACTCTTGTCAATTCTTGCAATTGCCAGAAAAGTTATTACTTTGAACTGGAAAAGTAAACAAAATTTGATGTTTAAAGAATTTATTAATTTAGCAAAAATTGTTTGTAAAAAAGAACTGCAAACCGTTTGTTATAGAACTCATAACATTACTCATAAAAAATAGCATGGCAAAAATTGGAAAACCTTTTGAACAAATGCTGGTAATTTCTCATGGATGAAATGATTGTTTATCATGGATGAATGTAAATATTGTAAATAGTTTTGTTATTTTTTTGTATTTGTTATATGTACATTTGCGTATGTTTATAATGAAAACAAAATAAAAATGTTTTTGGGGAAAAAAGAAGTAAGCATGTGCAACTTTATTAATTTCTCAAGTTTTCACATCTACCTCTTGAACAGAACAAGCAAGCAAGCATTTTACAGGGTGTTTCATTCAATGCAAACTTTGCCATTCGCTTTCTTAAATGGGAGGTCTAACTTTAGTGTTATAGCAATAGGAAGGCAGATTTAACATAAAGAAATTTATGCAGTGATTGAGCACGCATTGAACTATAGAGTGCCTGATTACTAAGCAGGCACTAGAATTATTCAGATGATGCATGAGAGTGAGATAAGAACCTAGTACAATTCTGATTTTTTTACTGCATATTTTTTGCCTGATATACAAATAATTAAAAAAGAATGACTTTCCCTGCTTAGAATTTTTAAGAAAGTCAAAGCAGATTTTATTTGCTCTGACATTATATTTATATTCTGTCCTTTGATGTATACCATTTCCTTGTTTTCTTCTTGTGAACTATGCAATAACAATGGGATGGGTGGAAGGAGCTTCTTTAAAGTTAATTTAGTACTTATATAGTTCAATACTTGACAAAAGATTTGTTATTTAAAGACTGAATGGGGTGTAAACCTATTAGTAATGGTCATATGTGTACTCTTAAAGAAAGAGGAAACATTAAATATTTTGACAAACTTAAAGAAGGAGGGCTGAAAAATCGCAGAGAGGTCATTTGAGAGTGTCTGCATTAATAGAGCATTGGTGTAGGAGCTGTGGTAAAGGAAAACTGGCTCTGTGATTCAGAATGAGAAAGTTGAGAGAAGTATTGGTGTCCTAGTAAATAAGGGATTGGCAGAAAGCTGGGATTTGGGCAGCTGCTGAGGTAATTAGAGATGAACAAGTAAGCAAATAGGATTTAAATTGTTGGTTAAGGATTCATGACATTAGCTGATGATTAAAACTACTTGTTAACACTCCAAATAGACCATTTGAGAACAGATATTTTACTAATGGCAATGAAGTGTGAACTCTTGATATTCTATTTATCTATATCTGTATCTATATGTGTATTCCTGGTGTTTGCTGAATGATCATTTGTTTGAACATTTGCCATGTGCGCTGGATTAATTGAATATGCATTTTCTTGAATGCATAGTATTTTAGAGGCAAGTGTGAGTTTTGGTGTTGGTGTGTGTTTGTGTGACTATATGGGGGTTAAGGTAAGTTAAGGGCTAGTAGATAAGGGGATACATTGTAAATGTGTTTGTGTGAATGTCTGAGGATTAGGGTTAAAGTAAGGACTAATTTAGGGTAGAGAGGTGATGGCATATGTGTGTACCTGTGTGTGTGTGCATGTGTGTGTGTGTGTGTGTGTGTGTGTGTGTGTGTGTGTGTGTGTGTGTGTGTGTGTGTGTGTGTGTGTGTGTGTGTGTGTTTTGTATGTGCTGTGTGTCTGAGATATCTTGTATAATGGTAGTATCATGGGAAAGTTTTTTTTTTAAGCTAAGGTGGGGGTTGGAGTTAGGAGCAGGAACAGGATTAGTGTTAGCATGTATTAGTTAGGTGGAGCCCCTAATCCCAACCCTATACATCACCTTAGGAAAAAACTTTCCATAACACTGGCACTATTCAGATAAATTATGTCTGAAGTTAGTGGCAGGGTTAAAGGATAGCAAGGGGAAACTGTTTGATTTCCTTTTGCTATTTGTTATGTTTTGGTATTTTCTGTGTTTGGTGATTTGAGTTCGTACTTGTGTGCTTTGAATGTTTAGTACTCCTATCAATTGCCATATATACATATATATTATGAAAAGCCTTGTATATTTGTTTACTTGGTTACCATTACATTAATATAGGTTATATTTTGCAATCCAGACAAGGGTTATGACAGTAATAACAGTAGCATTCTCTCCTAATTGGTCATTGTGCTATTATCCTCTCCAGTCAATGAAAGTAGCTGCTATTTCATTGACGTTCAAAGTGCACATAAACAGCATTTAAAGCATTCATCCTAGTCATAACTGAAAATAACAATCCATATAAAAACTTTCTCATATTGGGGTACTTCAACATTAATCTTTCTAAATCTGAAAAACTCTGATATCATTAACTTTCTTACCAACTTTAGCTTGTCCCAACTTATTCAAGAATTTATGAGACCACCAATCATATACTGTGGAAACCACACTCTCCTGGACCTTGTTATCACTAATGAAACTTCTATCACCCATAACATCACCATCCTTTCACCTTCAAAAATGGACCACTGCTCTATCTGCTTTAACATCATACCTCCATCATAAAACAATCAAGCTACTCAAAGACTCAAAGCCAGACCCAGAAAATGGAAAAAAGGCTTTCCCTAATCCATCAAATGGCAATTCTTAAATTTCAAAGACTCAGAGATAAAAGCTACCTTACTGATGAACCTTCTCTCTTCACTTCAAGACATATGCTTCCTTTTGGTCTCTGGACTCCAAATAAGAATACAATGAATGGTTAACAAATAACTCAGATCACTTTATAATCTTGGGGGTGCTGTTTGAAAGACCTGGGAAAAAGTCCAGTCAAAGAAAACTAAGACTATTTCACCCTACAATGCAGCTTAGGTAGAAAGCCACCAGAAAGCACAAGGCTACTACACGTACATGTTTTCAGAATGCCATAAACTACAATTAATGAAAATATGAGACCCTATTAAACAAGATAATAGCCCTGACCCTTCCAGTAAACCCCCTTTATAAAGACACCATCAAAACATGTTCATGACAATGCATTATGTACTGTATTGCTGTTTACTCATTTTATTGTGGAGCTCATTTCCCTGGACCTCCACAGGAAAGGGGCAGCTTGTCTACCCAGTCATGCCATCTTAGTAAACAGGTGCAATAAACAAAAAATATAAATAAATTCCAGATCATGACCTTATCTTAGACATCCTCCAATTCTACTTTAAAATAATCCCCACAGATGCCACCAACCCAGAAAAAAACTATTTATATCCCTGGGTCATTCAATTAGGAAAATACTATATTCTGCCCATCCTAAATGCTTATGTAACTTATGTCTCACCAAAAACATAATGCCCTCAGTTCGGAAAAATGTCAGGTCTCTAGGCTTCAAAACTATACCAAAAACTAAAAACTACCACCTGTGACTGTGACTTTAGACTTACCGCAATCCTGTCTTCCCTAGGAAAAATCTGATCTACATCCAGAATACTTCTCAACTGTCCAGATTTGCAGAGATTGTCCTGATTTTTGTCTCATGTTTTTGATCTGCTCCTCATAAAATTTGTGGTTTTCTGACAAATCACTGAGGACTGAAGTCACCAAATAATGGCACACATTTGAGTGCCAGACTTTATTCCTTCAGAAGATGTGTTAACACAAAACCTGTTATTCTAGTAATTTCTAAGTTTATAAGAGCAATATTTAAAATATGTCCCTATTTTGGGGCATTTGCCCCCCCCCCATTATTATAGTTTTTTTCCCCATATTTTTGCATTAAAAGGCGGAGAGGTAGCCAACTACATAAAAACTCACCGAATACTTAATTACCAAGAGCATGGGTTTTGACTGCCCTATATACTTTGACAGATGGCACCCTCATTAGCAAAGATGAAGGACTTCTAACTAGTGCAATTTTTGTTGACCTTAAAAAAAAACATTGACACTCTCAGTCACTCCATCCTACTACACTCCCTAACCACTGCCAACATCAGCCATGATATGTATCTATGGTTTAAAGATTTTCCATCTTGCAGGCACTTCAAGGCACAGATTGGATTCACTTTCTCACCTCTAACTCACATCACCAGTGATGTCCCTCAAGGTTCAATACTTTCTTATTCTCTTCTCTTTTTTTGCTGACACTCTCCTTGGGATACTTGCCTTCTCCATGTTCTGCTGTATCCAGATGACATAGTCATCTACAGATCTGGCTCCACACCTGCAGTCATAAAGCAGCACCTTGAAAGTGACCTGACCCCTTAAGTAACTGGCTAACAAGACACAATCTAATACTCAACACAAAAAAAACAACAATGCTCTTCAGAAATCTACAAGACGTCACCAAATTCTATAACTCATGGTTCATCTTCTAAAACCAAACAACTGCTAGAAACAGATGTATACCACTGATACCTTGAAATCTGACTAGACTTGTCTCTTAACTTCCAGAATCACATTCAAGATGCAAAAGTCAAAGTTAATAATTACTCTTCTGGTCCAGAAAAATTTCCCACTTCCTCTATCCTGCAGCTAATGCAGCAGTAGGGAAAGGAGTCCTTCTTCTTCAGCTTGAATATGCTCTCCCACTCACTGCTTCAGCTTCACAAGAGCTCTGCAAGCTACCTCAAACAATATTTTCTAGTTCATCAACCTATCCCCTAAAAGAGAACACCACTGCCTTAATCTTAGAAAAGCTGAATGGTAATCCATACCAAAAACAGCGTCCCTCCTCCTAGTCACCCTGGTGTACAAAATGCTAAGGGAAGAAACCTTCATTTTTTGCTTAGAAAATCCCAGAAATTTCACTGCCCCTTTATAATCTAAGATCCCTTTTTCATACTGCATCCCATTTGCAAATGCTGCTATCCAACCTGAAATGCGTAAAGCATGATTTTTCTATATTGGCACCAACGTTTGGGAAACACTGAAGATATTAAATTATTATGACTGATCATGAATTTTCATAATCAGCTGAAACACTTTCTGCTGAACCAATCCAAATGAACCTGCTTTAGAAACAGCAGCGTCACTTACTGTACTCTACAGCACACTTCAGCCACAATCCCTCCACTCTTACCGATGACAATTGTTTGAGGTGCACTAGCTGTTAGTACTCTGCCTGTTCAGTTATTAGACCTACTGCAGCAACTGCACATCCCAGCACATTACAAATACAATGCAACTTCACACTCACACTCGCACTCACACGAGCACACACACCCACACTCACATGTGTACACACAGTCACACTACCGCACACACACTCACACTCACACATGCACACACACTCACACGCACACACACTCACACACACACACACACACACACACACACACACACACACACACACACACACACACACACACACACTCTCCCAAATCCACCCCCAAGCTCAGACCTTCCTCCTATCATACTTCTGCTACTATATACAGTAAATATGGCTCCCTGTTTAAATGTTGGAATTCAGAATGCCAAGTATTAAAACACCAAAAAAAACAAAAAAACAAAAAACAGAAGAGCACATATTGCACATAACTCTTTTTCCTTTAAACTTGCTTTTTGGCAGGGGAGCAAGCCATCTTGCATTCCTCCAGCCCCACTTAACTTATATATACCAATTCTGTGACTGCCATACTGTGGAGGAAAATAATTATTTTGAGAAATGGCAATATCGGACCTAAGTCAATATTTTCAGTAATTCTGTCTCCACATTCTGGGACTTGGCATTGTGAGTCTCAACATTTCAAAAGGTTGCCAATAAATACAGCTCTAAGAGATTTAAATGCCCCCCAAAATCTCCTCTTGCTACACTTCCCCTTTCTATCTCTGTTCTTCTCCATTTCTCAGACATAGCAGTTCAGCTCCATATTCAGTCTCCATCCTTTATAAGAAGGTCAGTGCAGGAATCCTATATTTCTACTATCTGGAAAAAATGCCATATTATCTCTTTCCAAAATGGTGGCACTTGTTCTCAGGTATCTAATTTCTGGCCCATTGTCATCTTATCTCAAAAATATAGGAAAAATGTGCCCATAAGCAACTACTCCATTTCCTAAAGGAACCGTTACTAAACAACAATCAGCCTGGTTTTAGACCTGCTCTTAGCATGAAAATTGCCCTCCTAACCTAGAGGTGACATAAATATGGTAAACTCATATCTTCCTTATCCCTAGACTTAGCAAAAGTTTTTGAGACTGTGTCTCATAAAAAAAGTCCTGCTAAAGCTGTCCACAATGGGTATCTAACAACCTACTCTTCAGTGATTTAATAATTAGTTGTCAGAACATCACCAGGCAGTCAAATGGAATCTTACCCTTTCCTCTTATCTATCCATCAATACAGGGGCCCAACAAGGTTCTGTCTTTGACCCTCTTCTACTTAATATCTTTATAAACAATCTTCTTACTTTTATACAAGTATCCTTTGTACAGTATGTAGACGATTCCACCCTAATTTACTTCTCAGACAATCTAGAAAACCTGGAAAAGATCACACAACAAGCCTTTCACTCTATTGAAAATTGGCTTTGTAACCACCAACTCCTTCACAACCCAAAGAAAACGAAACTCCTTTTATTTTCCCCAAATCACTTACCCATGAGAAACAGAATTTTAAGATCATATCCCTAAACAATATGACAATTGAAGTGGTGCCCCATACAAAACTGCTGGGAGTTGCAAACGATAACATCCTCAAGTATGACCTCCACATGCAGAATATAAAAAACCCCACAAAAATCTAGGAATGATATACAGAGTCACAAAATTCTTTACTGCATCCACCAGTTAACTCTTGTCATTGTATACTTAACTCTTTTCTCTGTTATATAGTTCTCTCATCTTAACTAACCTTCAGGCCACTCTAAAATCTAAACTAGAACAGTGTTACAACAAAATAGCTAGATTTGCAGGTAACACAAGTCACAGAACATTTCACCGTTCTGCACTAAAAACTCTAAACTGGCTAAAATTATCCCAGCAACTAAGTTATACCCAACTTCTCTTAACACACAAAATTATATTTAATCCCACTTCCTGCCCAGTTATAAGTACAATTCTCCACCACTGCCTCCCAAATGAGACGTGTATGGCATATATATTAACTAAAAAAAAAAAAAAGTTGAAATCTAGAACTAATTTGTTATTTTCTAGATCCAGAGGTATATGCCTTGCATGACTGAACAAAGAAATAATGTGATAGTTACAAAATCTTGTGAAGTGTCAGAGTTTATGTTTAGTCAGCATTAAAGACCAAAGATGTCTAAAGTTCATAATAGCCGAGCAAACTATATTACTAATGACAAATAAGGGAATGTTTATAATGAAAATGTAGAAAACATTAATAAGGAGATCTGCTTTCTGTATTTAACGTGCTGAGGAAAATTCCATATAACAAGGAGAAAAAAGTAACATGAACTATAATAATATTCTGATGTATGACGTATACCCGCTTTGAAATGGTTTGAGATGATTGACATTACCCAAAATACATTTATTTTATATTTGTGTAATACATAATGTAGGAAATAGTAACATATGGTACACAGGACAGACAAGAAATGGTGTGGGAATTTTGGCGAGGGAAAGTCTTCTGAAGCGAGTGAGGGATATCATCCGAATTAGCGATAGACTTGTGACGATCAGACTCCAGTGTAAAGATAGGGTGGTATTCGTAATCTTAGTCTGTGCCCTAGAGAAGGGCTGTGATGGCAAGGAAAAGACTGCATTCAGGCTGCAGTTGCAGGACTTACTAGATAAAGGAGGACAATGTGAGTTGGTGTTGGTAACAGGGGACATGAATGTTCATATCAGGAAAGACAGAAAAGGAAGTGAGGACCGCCTGTGTGCACATGGGTGGGGGCAACAGAAATAAAAAGAGACCATTCTAGACTCCTGACTTGCAAATTACTTGATGGTGGCCAACACACGGCTCATCAAGAAAGACCATCAAACCTCATATACAAGGGTTGCCAATATGCAATTTAGGAAGACCTCCTCCTAGTAAGGAAAGGACATTGAGGTAGACTGAAAAGATTGCAAAGCCATCCACAGTGAAACAGTTGACCAAAAGCATAAACCACTGGTGGCCACAGTCAGCTACAAAGCATAACCAGAGAAGGTTCTAAGATCAGCAAAGACTAGGCTGAAGTCTTGGAAGCTGACCGGAGTGAAATTAGGTGGAGTCAAATAAGAATGGCAGTGTATCAAAGCAGATTGTGTTAGGACAATAAAGCAGATATGTGGCTGAGCCAGGAATGCAAATAAGTTACATAAGGAATGCTGGGGATGGAATTTAGAAAAACAGGAAGTTATCCAAAGTAATAAGGAGTGCAGGAAAAAGTGGAAGGTAGAAAAGATGGAACTGGCTAAGAGAGCAATCACAAAACCAAATAACACTGTATCAGAGGCACTCTACCAGGTTCTGGAAAGTGACAGCAGATGGCACAAAGAAAATCAATCAGGTTGCGAGGTAAAGATGAAAGATAAAGAAGTCAGTCATCAGACACCATCCATAAAGGATGCCAGCAATAATCTGATCACCAGACCACGGGACATCAAAGATAGATGGAAGGAGTATTTCCAGCAACTTCTAAGTGAAAAAAATATATACAGAAGCTGTACTGCCCTATACACAGTCTACTATAAAAGAAGAAGAAACCACACAGAAGAAATAAGAACAGCACTAAAAAAATGAAGTCTGGAAAAAACAGCAGATTCAGAGTCATGGCAGACTTGATCAAGATGACGTTGCCTTATGAGCAGACTCTGAACACGAACTTCAACAAATGATAGAGAAATGGATTGCAAAATTGAAGGTGTATTAGATGAAACTGAGTACTGACAAGAGAGTTGTCAAGGCAGTAAATGTGCAAAATTGGAAGAAGCTGAAAACTGAAATAGAAGGGGAACAGCTTCAAGTATCTGGAAGGGGTGGATGAAGAGAAGGAAAGTCTGAATGAGGAGGTCAAAGCTAGAATCAGAGATGCTGTAGCTAACTGGCAAAGACTGCCAGGGTAGTATGTGACAGAATAATTGCCAAAGATGCTTAAAAACAGGGTGCACACAACTATGGTATGACCAGTACTTCTGGCATGTACACGTGCAGACATATGATCCATTTTGAAACACTCCAAAATTCCCTCACTAAGAAAATCAAGGGACTGAATTCCATTATATGCGTGGATTGCCTTAGGGCTTTATTTCTCTTCTCTGTGTCATACAGCCTCCTTAGAGGTGACCTCTGCCTTGGTTACAAGGCCTCAAATGACCTCAGCTGAGTGATCTCCCTCATATTCACAAAACCAGCAATGTCACAAACACTTCTACTATAGAACTAACCTCCACTGTGACATAAACTGAACTGAATGGCATGATAGACCATTCATTTAAACAATTCCTCTTGTTTAGAACTACCACACCTTTCGTATTAAACAAAGTAGTTGCCTCACCATCTTCAAATGCACCTTGGATAAATGGATGGAACATGGAAAGTACTCTTCCAGTCTTGCCCCACAATTCCTTATGGAAAGGGATAGTAACTAGTGGGAACTGCAGTGGTTAGACTGCTAATTATCTGCCTGACCAACTTCCCAGTAATAACCAATTGACCTAATTAACACAATTGGTAAGCAAGCTTTAGAATAATCTATATATATTACAATGCATTAGTATATATTAAATAGTGTATTTCAAGATCTAATGGCTGGAAGTATATTTGCATAGATTTTATGGAGTGTATTTCTAAACTTAGTGCATACAGAATTTCCACTATGAAAATGAAAGCTGACTATAAAACAAAATAAGTAAAGAAGAGAAAAAAGATGATGAGGAGATAGAATATTTTAAAAATGAACAATAATAATAATAAAAATGTGAAGCCTGCATTAGATAATTTATTGAGGTTAAGTACTATTATAATAACTAGATACAGATTATCGAATGACAATCTATCACAAAATGCCTTTTCTCCTCTTTTTTACTCACTTATATCAGAACCAAAACTGTCATACGCACATTAGACTTATAAAACAAGTAAAGAAATTATTTCACTAAAATACATAATGAACATTAATAGCTACCTAAGTACTGTTGGGGGGTGGGGCTCAAAGCAAAAGTATATTATATTTTTAACACAATTACCTATTCACATTGAATGGTTATTTATGATGTTCACAAACATATACTAATAGATGTCTACATATTTTATGAACAGAACAGAAGGAACAATGAGACAATAAAAATAATGATTAATACAAATCCTTGTTTAATAGCTAAAGTAGTAAAAAGCTTGTATATATGATAAAAGAAATATATATATATATATATATATATATATATATATATATGTATGTATATGTCTATGTTCATAGGTTCATAAGTTCATAGGGTGGTACTAGGCTATTCACCCTAGGGCCTATACAAGCCTAGCAATAACAATTCCCTGGATATTTCTTCCCACAATATTTACTTCCCTGGACCCCTGTCTAGCAGGGCGACTGACATGATCCCCGGGGTGAATTTCCTATCTCCCATCCAAACATCAAGGTTCCTTTTGAAGAGGGCCAAGGAGGTGCTCTGCTTGAGATGTATGAGCAGTTTATTCCAGAGTATGGGGAGTCTCTGGGTCAGGAACCTATCCCTCCAGCATGTTTTGTTCATTGTGATGACAAGGTTTAGATCCCTGGAGCATGTGGCTCTGAGGGATAGGGATTTCTTTAAGTGGAGCATGTCCAACAGCTCAGGGTTTGACATGGCCTTGTATGTTAAGCAGAGATCACCTCTGAGTAGACGATATGCTACAGAGTATAGCTGGAGTTTTTTTAGACAGTCAGCATATGGCATCTGCTTTAGGCCTGTGATTCTTTTAGTGAGGTATTTCTGTGGCCTTTCCAGGGTTTGCAGATGTCTTGTGAGGTACATACCAAATGGGGAATTATACTCTAAAATGGGTCTAATGAGGGATGAGTACAGTGGGACAATGACCTCCTTTTTCCTGGATGAAATGCCCTTAGTGATGAGGTGTACCACATAGAAGGATTTCCTGACTGTTGTGGCAATGTGGTTATTGAAGGTGAGACCACTGTCCACCTGTGTCCCTAAGTCTCTCATCACACTTTCAGTGTTTAGTGTACTGCCACCTATGTGGTAATTCATGGTTACATGTTTTTTCCCAAAGGGGATAACTATATATTTCTTGACATTAAGCTTGAGCCCAAGGCTCTGGCACCAAGCATCTGTTTCTGTAAGGCCCTTTTGTTGAACATCCATATAATTTGGGGATTAAATAATGGCTCCCAGTTTGCAGTCATCTGCGAACTTTGTTAGCCAGAGTCTCTTAGAGTTGGCCTGTACTTCAGAGAAGTAGATGCCAAACAAGAGTGGTCCCAGGACTGAACCCTGAGGTACTCCACTTGTCACTTGTCTGGAGCTGGATTTGGATTCGGCTACTTTTACAGTCTGGGTTCTGTCAGTAAGCTAGTTGGCAACCCATCGAGTGATGTAGGGATTTATGCCCAGCTTAGTAAGTTTATCTATGATTCCAGAGTGGGGGATGGTGTCGATGGCTTTGGCGAGGTCCAGATAGGCTGTGTGGACTGCCTTACCCTCATCCACAACTCTGGAGACTGATTCGAAGAAGTCAGTCAGGTTCAGGAGACAAGATCGACCCTTCACGAACCCAAACAGGGTGGAGTCCAGTGTTTGAAGATTGTCAATGTCTTTGTTTATAAGTTCCATGATAATGCATTCCATGCCCTTGTAGATCAAGCTCGTCAGACTGATTGGACGGTAGTTCCCAGGATCCAAGGGAGATCCCCCCTTGTGGAGTGGGATAACTGTAACTGTGCACCATTCAGTGGGCACGATTAAACCTGACACTTAGGTGAGGTACCAGTTCATTTTGTAGTTCATGTAGTACACAGCTGGGATGTCATCTGGTCCCATGGATGCTGTATTCTTAGCTTTGGAGAGTGCGGTTTCTACCTGTGTGGCCATGATTACCGGAATTTGGCAATCTTTTGGTATTGAGATGAGCCCTTTAGGGGGTGAGAGGGGGTGAAGTTGGCACTAAACTGATCTGTCAGGATATTGGCAATATCCTTGGGATCAGTATATTTAATGCCATCCTGTTTTAGCTCAGAGCAGATCTGAGCATTGCCATTTAGATTCTTAACATAACTATAGAATGCCTTGTGGTTGCCTTTGGAATCTTTGGCAATTGTATTTTCGTAACTAGCTTTTGAGGATTTTATGAGGGATCTGAGCTTCTTACTGAGGGGGTAAGGGAGTATTTTGCATCCTGGGATTTTCCTTTTTTCTGCAACAGTTTCTTCCTTCTGTTGTATAGTTTGTTTATGGCAGGAGACCACCAGATTGGCTTCCTGTTTTTGGAGGAGAGCATGAGTGGATGTGCTCGTACAGTGCCTTAGTGCAGGATTCAGCAGTCGAACTTTCAGATCCCGTCTGCATGGGTGTCATGAAGTTTGTCACTTCTGACTTAAGTAGCATGAAGTTGGCTTTGTAGAAGTTTTTTGCAGAGGTTTCCTAACTGGGGGTTGGGGCGGGGTTGGGATGTGGATGTCAAGGGTGATTTGCTTATGGTCAGACCTGACCAATGAGGGGGTGACCACTGGTGTGGAGCATCTATCTCCCATGTTGGTAATGACCAGGTGTAGGATATTGGAGCCTCTGGTGGGACAATGGATTAGTTGATCCAGGGTGTTAGAGTTTATGAATTCCAAGAACCGTTGGGAAAAGGTGTTGGTACCCGTGTAGTTTTCCCAGTTAATGGCAGGGTAGTTGAAATCACCCAGTATTAGGGTGTTTGGTTGTATCTTAATATTTTCCAGTATGTTTAGAAAGTTGTAGTGAGAATCTTGGGGCATGGTGGGGATCTGTAGCAAGCAACGATTTGGATTGCATTCTTACCTAGTGTTAGTTGCATCTGGAAAATTTCAGATGCATTGTGTTGGGCAACTAGCCTGGAGGTGTTAATATCCTTGCTGAATATGGACATTCCTCCACCTTTTGTGTTTAGGTCTTGGTTTGGTGGCCAAAAAGTGTGGTAAGTGTTGTAGCCTGATATTGCAGGGGTGCTCTCTGGAGCCTTGAACCAGGTCTCAGTTACTGCACAGATATCGATGTTCTCCATTTTTAGGAGTGCCTCGAGAGAGTGCATTTTGAGGTTTAGACTTCTAGCATTGAGTAGCATTACCTTCAGATTTTGCATGCTTTTATCTGTTACGGTGGTGGTTTTGTCCTTTGAACCTTGCCTAAAAAAGGCACTATAGGGGTGGCAAGAGCTTTAGCCAGTAACCTGAATCCCAGGGGTGACAGGTGCAGACCATCTCTGGCAAAGCATCATGGTTTGTCGATCATGTATTCCCAGGCAGAGAGATACTGGATCCCCTTTGAATGACACCAGAAGCTTAGCCAATTGTTGAAGTCAATCATTTTGTCCTTATACTGTGGTATCATTCTGGGCGAAGGCAGGATGCTACTCAGGGCTAAGGTCATACCTGCCTGGGCCACATGATCAGAGACCTCTTCCATGTCTCTTTTCATGTAGTCCAGGGAGGTACGTCTCAAGTTATTCACTCCAGCATGGACGATGACAGAGTTGTATTTATACTTGTTGTGGAGTGACTTGAGTGCATGCGTTATGTGGTGGATCCTGCACCTGACAGGCAGCTGACTGCAATTTTCTCCTTGTTCAGCCTGTTGAGTGAGACATCAGTGTGCCTGACTATAGCATCATCTATGAATAAAGTGCTGGGTACATTGTCTTGCCTTAGGGACTGTTGTTGGGTGGCACACTGGTGTTGTGAGCTATGTGTCACTTTGGTTGTGACTAGTGCTTGTTTGCGTTTCAGCTTCGGAAGTCCTTCTTGCTTGGGCAGGTTAATGTTAAGGGCCTCCACATATGTAGGTTTAGTGTTGTTATGTGTGGGTGTTGATCGTGTGGGTTTTGAAGGGCTATGTGTTGCTTAAGGTGTAGTGCAGGTGCTAACCTTCTCCTCTTGACTTTCTAGCACAATCTTGGCTGGAGAGAGCTTTGCTTCCAGTTTGGCTATGTAAGTGCATCTCTCACAGGTTGTAGTGTTGGGTGGTAGGAGGAGAGGGTTGTCTGTGTACATGAGACAGTTGCTGCATTGCCCCAGTATGCCCAGATTCACCAGGCGAACAAGAGAAATCACCGGAAGCTGACCCTTGGACATGCCTGTTTAGGTGCTTTTTTTGTAAAGTACAAGAGCTGTTTTCCCTTACTTTTGCAATTATAGGCTGTTTAGTGCCTAAGATTAATTTCTCCTTATTAACAAGGAGAGTTGAGTACTTGTGTCAGTTTAAGGCTACCTAGTGCTTTCCAGCAGGTTCTAGAGCAAGTGCTAGTCACAGGGGTTCAGATTTTAGTGCTACTACTGAGAAACCAGCTAGTTCTAAGGAAAAATATGAAGAGAAGACTTTCTGGCAACTGGAATAGTTTAACTGTAGCCCCGCGGTGCTGCACGATGTGAAAAATGTGCAAACACATGAGTTTTTAAGCCAGAAAGTTGAAAGGGGGTGTGAGTATAGTGCTAACAGTAACCCTAACTCTAAGCTTATCCCAGACCCATCCCTAGCCCTACATTTTGATTCACTAAAAAAACTTTCCTAACAGTACCACTACACAAGACAAAAGGACACAGAAAATGAATCTCAAACCATGGAAAGCAATAATTCTATCCCCTTATCTAACCCTAACCCCCAAAACTACTATAACCTTTTCAGTGAAGCATTCGTTTTCCTGCACACTCTTACTTACAAACACTATAAAATGAGAATTTAGTTAAATGTCCTTTAGATATTTTATGCTTTCAATGTTTTTCACTAGCAAAAATGTTTCACTCAAATGTGCTTTCAATATTTTGAGCATGTTAGGTCAAAAGCATCTTAAAGTAAATACAAAATGAGTGAACAAAATAGAATAAATCCACATCTCACCATCCTCACCACTGAGCAAATCAAGAACCCTCACATACAGCTCTTAGGATATTAAACCATTTTTTCCATCTTACCTTTAAAATCTGTAACATCTACTCCAAGACCACCAATTATTGGAGAGCTCACATTCTGCCTGTTAGTAGTCATCTTGGGATTAGTGTTTCAGTTTTGCTCCTGGTGAGAGAAGGAGCACAGGGACATTATTTTCTGGAGACTGCTGATCACCGGAAAGTCAAATATGCTTCATAGGTGCCAGCTTGGAATTTGTGCTTATATTTTGCTCCTGATGAGAGAAGGAGCAGATTGCATTGATTCCTGTCTGTTTCTGATTGGACAGTGAGCATCTGTGTTTCATCTTCCTGGTTGGTCTGGTTGCTATTCAAGGCACCTGCATCTTCTGAGACAAGACTGTGGATCACCAAAGAGCCTGTGGCCTGCTTCTCTTCTTGGGATTGGTGATACTGTTTTGCTTCTGGTGAAAGAAGAAGCAAAGGAGCATTGTATCCCAGCAGCATGAAGCTGTGGTGAGACCACTAGTAGTAGCCAGGCTGTATCAATTAAGGTGTCTCTCCTCTTTTCATCATTCGTGACAAGCTAATTCTTTCTTTTCAGTAAATACTGCTTGATTTCCTGCTGTCTAACCTACTTCAGAATATCTGCCTAAATACTTCATCCATAAATCATCAGGGTCTTATACGTTTACCTTCAAGTGCTTGGCAGTGCTCTGTATAGACATAGTCACAGTGAGTTGACATTTTTCCTGTAAAAGCACCATTGAAATGCTGCCAATATCTAGTTGCACCCATGGCAACTAGTTTGCAGTGACAATCACTTCCCCCAGAATTGCAAACCAGATGCTCCTGACATTACTTTATATTTTCCGTCCAAATGTCTAATCAATAAAAAAGGGTCTGTTGCCATGGATATGTACTTTCCCACTATCTCCGTTACTAGCCTAGTGAATATGGGCATTCTGAGGCAACACAGAAATTGTCTCATGTTTACTGATAACCAGTTAATTCTCAAACTGATATGGTATATGACAGATGTATTTAAACAATGTCAATGGAGGCAAAACTCTCACATAAAAGCACTCCTAATGTCAGTAAGGTTGTTGATAGCACATATGCTGTAACCAATGCCACACACTTCAAAGCAGATGCATAGACTTACATATGGTGAGGAACTTAAATTTAACCTTCCTAAACCCAAAGGACCTCCTAGATGAAGTACACATAACAAATACTCTCAGTAGCTCAAAATGCACTCTTTCAAAACAACACCCACATCAACACATACTGCCACATCTCGTGGAACCTCTGCTTCTAATCCCATAAGGCAAGCCACCACACAATCCAACATTCTGGTCATTGGAGAATCCATTATGAGTGACACTGATGTCCCTCTCACCAGGCTGAGTAAGGAGAAAGTCATGATCAGTTGCTTATCAGGGGCCAGGATTTGTCACATTGCACTCAGGTTATTGGACCACAAATACCAGTATGACACTGTCATCGTCCATGTGGGTGTAAATGACCTGAAATGTACCTCCCTAGTCTATATGAAGAGAGACGTCATTGAGCTCTCAGAATGTGTCCCAGGCTGGTATGAGCCTAGCACTGAGTAGCATTTACCTTCTCCAAGGATGATGCCACAATATGAACAGAAGATGACTGACTTTAATAATTGTCTTACTTTCTGGTGACATTCTAAAGGGGTGCAATATTTGTCAGCAGGGGATGATATGGTCACCAGAACAGGGATGGTCTGCACCTCTTCCCTCTAGGCTTTTGAATATTAGCTAAAATATTGTCCCCCCATACTGCCTTTTAAGCCAATGCAAAAATGAAAGTACTTTCAAAACAGCAAATCAAAACCAGGAAAATCTAAAGGTGTTACTGCTCAATGCTAGGAGTCTAAACAAAAAAAACTCCACTCCCTAAAAGCTCTCTTCACCCTAGAGAATGCAGACATCTGTGTGGTCACTGAGACATAGTTTAAAGTTGTGGAGATCACGCCAACATTGCAAAGTTATAATGCATTCCACACATTTAGACCAGGTACTACACAGACAGGGACTGAAGGTGGAGGCGCTTCGATTTACATCAATAATTAATATACTTCAAGGCTGGTCAAAGAAGACAATGCACTTGAGCCTCTCCATGTTCAACTCACCATAGGCAAAATCTCATACCACTTCCTTGCAAGTTATCAGTCCCCCTGTATGACCCAGGAAACCCATACCATGTATTTAAACTTATTAGGAACATTAACTATCCAACCCAATACCATATTTATGGGTGACTTTAATTGCCCCACTATTAACTGGGAATCATCTACAACACCAAATGTACAGGGACAGAGAGTCATGGATTTTGTAAACACAAACACACTGGACCAGATTGTCAATACACCAACCAGAGGTGAAACTATACTGGATCTGGTACTCACTAATATGGGAAAGTGCACACCCTCTAGTGTAATGCCTTTAAAGTGAAATTGTCTCCTTTGAAGTAAAAATAAAACTTGGAACCCACTAAGCCTGGAATATTTAGGAACTGCTTTAAGGCTAACCTTCTACTATTAAGTGATAACCTGTGAAAATGTCAAGCCCCATGAACCCTGAGAACACTGCCTCCTAAACAGAACTGTTCACAGAAACCCTATACAAGCATGCTAATAGCTGCATAGAGGCAGCTATACAGAACAGGAAGAAGTACAGAACTAACTCAAAAAACAAGCCACCTTGGTGGAATCAGAACATCAACAGGCTGTATAACAGGAGGAAGAAGATCATGGCAAAAATTAGGAAGTGCAGCACCCAGCATGATAAAAGCACTCTCATCAAACTAAACAAACAACTCAGAGGACAAATAAAGTCTACCAAAGCCACATTTGAGGTAAATTTGGCGTTCCAGGCCAAGGACAGCCACAAGGTATTCTTTAGCTATGTCCACAACCTCAAAGGCAATACGCAGTTGCATGCAGAGCTTATTGTAGATGGAGCCACCTTTACTGAGACGGAAGATATAGCAAACCTACTGGATGACAAATTCTGCTCCAACTTTATCTTTCTCTCCCCTTCAACCTTCCCTCAGGAAATACCATCAAGTGTAACTCCCCCTGCTATCACTAGGGAACAGGTCCTTAATGTTCTTTCTAAGGCCAAGAACACTGCATCAATGTGCCTGGACAATATTCCAGGATGCCTTTTAAATAGCATGAAACATGACCTATTAGGTCATCTGGAATTGCTAATTAATTATAGCCTCCAAACAGGCTTCATGCCTCATGAATGGAGAACAACAACAGTCATCCCTCTACACAAAGGTGAGCCATCTACAGACCTTGGAATCTACAGACTCATAAGTCTCACTAGTCTCATATGCAAAGCCATGGAAAGAATTATCATGGAAATGACCAATAGTGACACAGGAAACCTCCAGACACTGGACCCAACCCAATCTGGTTTCATCAGGGGCAGGTCATGCCTGCTCAACCTGGTGAAGTTTTTTGAAAAGGTCAATGGATAACAGCAAAATGGTTCACACTGCCTACCTTGACCTGGCCAAGGCATTTGATACAATGCCCCACTCGGGCCTTGTTGACAAACTCAAGAGGTTAGGTACAAACCCTTATGTTACTCAGTGGATAGCCAGTTGGCTTACAGACAGGACCCAGGAAGTTAGAATTGGGGAGTCCTCCTCTACAAAGAGCCATGTCACAAGTAGAGTCCCTCAAGGATCAGTCTCGGGACTGCTCCTATTTGAAATTTACTTCTCTAAAGCAGATGATTGCAAATTAAGAGCTGTCATTGAATCCCCCACTGACACAAATGTTCTCCACGAAGGGCTGACACAGACAAATAACTGGTGTCAGAGCCATGGACAAAAACTAAATGCCAAGAAATGCCCTTGGAAACATATTAAGAAATGAAATCACCTCATATATCCTACAAAACAAAAGAGCAGACATACTTAGGAGGTCTTTTTACAATATAGGAAAAGGAGAAAGAGCTTTAAAAAAAATGCATCTGATTCTTGGAGCTTTGTCCTCTAAATTATCAATACAGGATTACTTAAAATCACCAAAAGAAAGGATACTCCTTCAAAGCTCATTGTTAATGACTTCCTTCAATAGAGTCATAAATGCATTGCTCATTATTACAGACAGACATACAACTGCCCAGGTATGATACCATGTTGAAATGTTTGGTATGTAATATATGCATGCTGCAAATATTGTGAACTTTGATTACCCAGTTTTCAAACAAACTGACATTGCTATCCCTAGTTTGTGTACATATTTAACCAATACATTATTAGACAAGTGCTTGTTTTATTTATTAAATTGTTCAGTGAATCCTTAAAACTTTACTTTATATGTGCTGTATTCAGTGTTTTCAGTTGTAGTTATCTTTGCCCTTTAGCTGAGACTATGACTGAAAAGGGCAGTTTTGTCTACCCAGTTAACAAAGAAACAACAAACATCCTTGGGAGTAGCACTGGCTGCTGTGAAGGTACACTGTGTTATCCTTCCCCCTTTCCTTTGCTCTTCTTCTTCTTCTCCATGTATTACCTTTCCTTTAAACCTGCATCCCTACTGAACTTCATTACCCTGATAGCTGTTTACGTGCTTTCTGATGTTTATTCCTCCTTTCAGTACTGCAATACGTTAATGAAAATAAATTTGTGTTTATAGCCAACTGTATTTGTATACATTTTGCATGTAATCATTACAGTCTGCTGTGAACATTGGGTCTATATTATAACAACGAACGATCAAATGATCGAACGTTGTTATATCGAACTCAAAAGTTCAAATTCACAGCGCATCGAACTACCAGAACAGCGATTTTTTTCCCAGGGAAAAAAATCACTGTTCCCCAAAAAAAACAAAACAAAAAAAAAACAAAACACATTCAAACATTGCATAAAGTGGGGGGCTTCATCCCCCCACACTCCCCGACGTGGGGGCACACCCCATCTACTTAAATATACCAACTCCGAGATCGCACTACAGTGCCAAAAACAGCAAAGTGACGGAAGTGGCCAAGCGACTTCTTTCCCAGGGAAAGAATTTGCTTATATGCCACTTCATTTTGCGTTTTCGACATTTGAGGTTCGACCAAGATGCATTTGACAAAATGTGTCTTCAGTCTTCTGATAGGAACCCATGAACATCACAGTTTCTCCTTGTCTCCCACTTACTTAATAAGTTAAAGTAACAGGAACACTGAGCTGTCACACAATACACCTCGGAGCAATATTTTACACTACAGTAAATATTACATTTAGTACCTGTTACCTGCTTTATGAGTCATCCCACTAGAAACAGAAGCTTCATACCTGCATTTACAACAGTTGCCAGAGTATCAAGGTGAGGCCTGACAGACTTCAGTTAGTTATGATTACCCTGGTAAACAAATGTCAAAAATAAAAAAGTCACATTCTCTAACTCCTCTCTCTCTCTTATCTCCATACATTTACTTCTCTGCCGTATGTAACACATAATTGTCTGCGAGTAAGAAGTGCAGATTATTTGCAGTGCAAATATGTAAACTCAAAGTTTCTTCCAAAAAACAGAAAACAGAACTAAAATATTGAGGTCACTTACAGATTAAAGTCTCTAGAAGCCTAATATTCTGTGTAGCACCTTTTCTTTTCTTTCATTTTTTTTGTGCTGTGTCCTGATCTTGCCTGACGGTGCTACTAGCTTGGCCCAGTTGGGGAGCCAGATACTCTCAGGTGAGATGACAACCTTACAGCACATTTGCTCATATATGGGAACCTCCATCCCCTTCTAGTGTCAGGCTGTATGGAGTAAGCCAGTTTTCTGCCCATAATGGGAGCCTACCCTCTTCTCTTAGTAGTATTCCCTTCCCACCTTGTGAGCCTGCAATTGTTAAGAACTGTGGGAAGTGTGCCTTCACATGCTAGTTTCCCTTTGATTACTTAGTGTGAATGCAGTGTTGTACTGCAAGCTTGGCCAACTTGGAACTCCATCAGGTGAACACCTAGACCTCCTGCTAGATGTCACCCATGCAGCAGTCAGCCACAGCTGCCTCTCCTTTCTCCCAAGATGGATGAGCTAGCAGCAGATGTTCACTCCCATCCTCCTTGGCTTGCTAATTGAGCCTGGGTAACCTACAGCTTAGTCAAGGGTTTAACCCTCTCTGTCATGGAGCTGGCTCTTGCAGAGTCGGATTATGGTCAAATGGGGCATACACATGGTAATATACCAGCCCCTCCTGCAACCATTCTAATGCCCCATTATTTGGCTGCCTTTCCCCCATTACCATAAACACTGTCAATGTGCATACTGCTTTCTTCTTTACTTTTACAATGATTATAGAGCTTTGGATTTGATTTAAAACTTTTATTTCAATGTTTATAGCACAAACACTGATGGTCATTTGCTAAACAAAACAGTCTTGTGTGGTAAACCAGATTTAGAATGAGCAACAGTAAATGTCTTTTCCCTTGAAACTCTTATTCATTGAAAACGCATCTGGCCAGTGGCAGATTGTGTACCTTGGGCCCTGGACTGTTTTAAAACCATGGGTCCATGTACACATTTTTAGGACCATACATAAATGCATGTGCTATTTGATTCAACTTTCTTATTGTTTTAAATTATATTCCTTGTTAATACATTTGTTGAGTGCATTTTACATGTGTAGTTTTGAACATTTTTTTCAGTAAGCAGTGAAACAAAATGTATGAACCAATAATAACAAAAGTACCCATTTCAGAACATTTCAACCATAAAAAGCCACTCAAACTGCGCTCATTATTATCCACCAATTTTCATACTCAATATTTATGGCCACTTTGCCGAATGTGTACACATCACATGGCTGATTGGAATAAAAATGGCCAGAGTAAAGTAATAAAGCTTGCTTCACACAAATGCACACTAGTCTTACAAAGACAGACCAATGACTTTTTAACTTTTATCAGTTTAGCAGAGTCAGTCATTTTTATGTAAAGACATCCCCCACACCCAGAAAATATAGGTACATTATTGACTGCATCCTTCTCAGATGTGTAAAAAAATTAATAATAATGACCAAAGTGACAAATTTCAAATGTGTCTTACACGAACACTCAATAGCCAAAATGTTCAAACTTAATTCACACAGACTCATGCACAAGTACACTGGTCTTGCAAAGCCAGATTAAAGACAGTTTAAAAATTACCAGATAAGAGCATAGGGTAATTTTATCGACAGAAAGCCCCCCCACCAGCAGTTATAGCCACTTTGTTGACTGTGTACTCTCCTTATTGTTATGAAGAAATAAATCACATGTACTTTATTGGTAGCTATGGATAAACTACATGAAACTGCATAAAGATCACTAGCATCATGCCATAAAATCCAGCCATGTGTAACACAGTTTAAATTTAACAATATTTATGAGAATATAAGAAAAAAATAATCACCTGATAAATTATGTAAGCCAATATGCACAATCTCTGCAGAAGCAAAAGTCATCTGAATAATTCCACATTAAACAGGACTATTACTAATGCAAAAGTTGCTGCTGGCAAACAACCTTGCATTTCTGTGCTTCATCTACAAATGTAATGCCTGCTACCCTTGAAGAATAAACTGCCTATGTAACATTAAAATAATGGCATTCTGAGGATATTGCCATAACAATTCCTGAACTAGTTCAGCTATGCAATAGGGGATGGCTGGCAAATGATGATATCAGGTTCATAGCTACTAAGCATGCACTCCTGCAGACCATTAAGTAGCCTAGCCCAAATTCCAAATTGCTCCAAGCCACTGAGCAAATCACTTAACCAAACAAAGTAACATTCTAGATAAATTAAGGTATCAAAATTCAAACCCTGTACCCTTCGCAAAAGAAGCAGCACATTATGGTTCCATAGTCAATATTTCATAGTTATTGTTTACTTACATTCACATATTTATGGATCTTAGCATCTATTTTGTAGTAGGTATGTTGGGTCTTATAGTTCACAGGTTTTTTTAGTTAGGGTCTATCCATATTTGAATTTTTATGGATCTTAGTATCCGCTCTCTAGTATGGTGGTTAGGATGTTTTTTGAGGTTATGTTGCCTTTAGTAGCCGATTTATTAGCTGCATGTATTAGCTTGCATATATGCACCATGATGTATGTTTTTAGCATGGTGTTGTTTTATGATATATAAGTTTGTATAATTTATATGACTACACCTTTTAAAATATAGCAGATTGGGTTGCTGACGTCACCCAATTTGCATATGGCCGCATGATTAAATGAATGGTGAGTCATTGTTCCTAGTAAGGAAGCTAAATTTGTTCACTGGTGTTATATTATATTGTTCTTAGTGATCCTTTTATGGATTTATTAAATTAGCTTGCCTAAATGTACTGTAATAATTATAGAAGTACAGTGCAAGACTGAATGAAAGGTTAGTAACTGTTTTTAGTAGGGCAGCTAAATCTGCTTCTTAATGACATATTGATTCTAGTGATCTCTTTATTCATCCAATATACTTAATTGCTCACTAGTAATGTGGAATATGTTTTTAGTAGCTATGATGTTTTTATTATTTTAGTGCAGTTGGTTTATTATTACTATTTTGGGCATGTGAGTGTGTAAAAATGTATAAGAATTTTTGTTACACTGTTTCTAGCGATTCTTCTAATGATGCATTAAGTTAGTCTGCCAAAATGTATTACGACAACCATAGGAGTATAGCGCATGGTTGTATGAATGGCTAGCAACCGTCCTTATTAGGGCAGTCAACCTTGTTTTTCAATGATATATTGTCATCAGTGTTCCTTCTGATTCAATCTACTAGCTTGCTTATAAGTAATGCGAAGGATGTTTCTAACAGCTACTATGCATTTATTATTTTAGTGTATTTGGTGCTCATTATTTTGGCTATGCTAGTATGTAAATTTGTAAAACCATTTGAGTGATGTTTTATTATATACAAGGCATACTACTTTATGTAGTTTACAAGACTATGCCTTTAAATTTTAAGGAGAAAGGATTGCTGATGTCACTCACTTTGCGTGTGGACATATGGCTAAGACGATGGTTCAATGAATGAGGCTTTTGAAAGTAAGGAATGTTATCTGTAATATATAAAGTTTGTTTGCTTTTTATTTTTATATTTATGTATCTTCATGGTCTGAAGAAGCCACAGTACATGGTGAAAACGCTAACCTGCCATTAAAAGTTTGCTTATAATATATGCTGTTTGGAGCTGTATTTTGTGACACTGCTGTTTTTATTTTTGCTGGTATTTGCTTGTTGCAACAGTGTGCGTTTACCAGCTGGTTGTTTCTTAGTATTTCGCTATTAATGAATTACTTCATTCTTTAATGTAATGAATAAAGCAAAACAATTATAGACTATATACATGTTGCAGCAAATTTTGTTCAACTACCCCAAAATACTACAACAGACTGTGGTGGTGGTGCTGCGGTAGCATTGTTGCCTCACAGTAAGACGTTGTCCTGTTCGATTCTTAGCTAAAGCATCTTCTGTGTGGAGACATGCGTGAATGGGCATACCTTCGTTGAAGGTTGTGCGTCAGGGCTGGCAACTCGGCACGCAAAAATCTACTGCCAATCATTAGCGGACCAGAGTTCCGCTGTGGCGACCCCTAACCGGGAAAAGCTGAAAGACACCAAAAACCCCAAAATACTACAACAATCAGAAATATTACTACATATAACATACTCTTTTGGGGGGGGGTGGTTGAGGCTTACATCTTTGCAGGACACCTACATCTCATTTTTGACCTTCTGTCATCAAAAATAGCTAACCCCTCTGACATCACTCAGTACAAGTCTGATCTACTTGAATGGATAATAATGTTGTATTGTTGCAGCAGATACCTCCAGAGTCAACAGACCTGGATAATGGACAAATGGGGCCCTGTACAGGGTAAGGAATTAGGCCTACCCAAGCCATACCAATTTTCCATTATTTGGTGCTTTCTCTTCCCCAATTTACCATAAACTGTACAGACTTTATAGTATACAAACACTTTTCTAATTTACTTTTACAATTATTACAGAGATTTGGCTTTCATTTAAAACTTTAATTTCAAATTTTACAGAAAAAATACTGACAGACATTTTCTTAACAAAACAAAACACATTGAAAGCAGACTTAGCATGAGAAACAAAAAAAATATTTTCATTTGAAACTCATGATTACTGAAAATGCATCTAGCAATCCATTAAACTGCAAAAGACATGCTGGGATTCATACTCAAATAACATGTAGTGAAGTATTAATTAGTGTCTATTAGAAGGGAATTCAAAAGACAACTGTATAATGCATTTGTTAATAGCCTGGGACAGCCTGCTTAATACAAGTGTCCTTTTTCTGGAGTACTGTCTGGAGAAGTGACTTGGTTTAGTCATACAGAAGACAAATGAAGATTAAGGGAATCAAACCATGTACTACAGGAATCAACAATTTAACTACTCATAGCCTTACTCATCTCCTCTGTGTCAGACAAATTGTTGTAACCCAACACAGTGTTTCACATGCCTGTGCCTGCAAAACACAAGCTAAATTAAAATGTAATCATAATTAAAATAATATTAAACTCAAACTTCATGCTGTCCATTTTATTCACAGCTAAATAATTAACACACCATCAACATTAAGGAAGCCAATGATCACATCCAAAGACTATGACTCGTATGATGATGCTCCTGTTTGCTGGAAAGTGACTTGTTCAAGGACAGGACATAAATATAAAGCAAAACTAGTTACTCTAAATCACTTAAAAACTTAACAGAGCAACAGGTTTTGCACCAACATATTTTAAACCACAAAAACTGTAAACATCTAAGGACGGACACTGACTGTAATCCCCTGTGATCTACCAAAGAAACAAGATGCTAATGGAGGTCTGGCAGACAGTTGGTGCAGGGATTAAGGCTCTTGTTTCCTGTAGGTAGGGTACAGGGTGTGAGACTCTGAGGAAGTCACAAAACTGTTCTGTATCCCTTAACTGGGGATTGCATACACATGCATACACAAACACACTCACCCCCCCTTCTCTCGTGTGTTCACTTACTCTAAACACACCTGCTGCAATTTCACTTCCCTTAAGTTTCCATTTGTTGTTGTTGAAAGGAAGGGATCCACTCCTTTCTTGTTTAGGTTAATTATTAATTATTGTCAATTGCCTGGTCTTCCACTAAATTCCAGCTAATTGGTTGGAGCTGTTTGCACAGTGTGACAGTGATCAGGAAGTTATAGGAGCAGCAGGAAAAGTTATATATAAATGTTGAGTGGAATCATTTTTTTTTAGTTAACATTTTGTATGGTTGGGCCACCTCAACCAGCACTGGACTCTAGGCAGCTGCCTAGGTCACCTTGTACTGAATGCATCTCCAGGTTCATGTAGTTTTGTTGATGATGCAACTCACAGAAGGCTCCCTATGATCCCCAAGTATGTATATCTACAACATAGATTCCTGATAAATCCACAGGTAAACTCTTGGTAGTCCACAGCTAAGCTTGCATTCAACAGGTAAATCCACAGATTCTTCTGGCTATGGTTTCCCAAGAGTCTCCAGTTTTGGACTTATAAATCCCTCATCAAGAGTGAGAAACATCTCTGCTTGTTTAGGTTAGAGGCCTTCCTTTTATCAGCACATCAACAGATGTTTTACAATTTGCCTAGATTTTAAAATCTCTTATTACCATATTACATAGTCTATATACAATATGGCTGGTTATTACAAGATTTTACTGCATTAATCCATAGTACACGAGCACTTCACATGAATGAAACAGTTACTGCACCACAAATGTATGTATGTTTAGGGAGTTAGGTAGTTGAGTAGTCTTTTATCAGAACATATTTCATGGGAAAAGTTTCATCAAGAATTTAATTCACAGAAATGTCTATTTGCAATGCTTGGAAAGCATAAATGTACTGCTATGAGAATATATTGTATGGATCCAAGTTACTGCATCTTTAGTGACATAAAATGAAGGTGTTCACATTTAGTTTATATAGGACAGGGTTAGCTGACACAGTTTGCTGATCCATTTACCAAAACTGCATGTCATTGGGGGTAAGGAAGCATGCTCTTACTGTTGTGGGACCTCAGAGTTTGAGATGCAGGGTAGAGATGCCTTGAGCAAAAATAGTTGGCTGTTTTATTTTTTCAGGTTTTTCGGTGGGGAAGCTGCTTGATTATTTTCTTTTTTGTTATGTATTGGATAGAGGCACAATGCACACTGATGATCTGATACAAAACCCGTGTGTGTGTGTGTGTGTGTGTGTGTGTGTGTGTGTGTGTAATACCTTTTGTTACAAACGCATCAATGAAACTGAAAATATAAAAATTAAGTCAAGCACACATATGTTTGAAAACAAACAAATAAAACAAAAATAATATTTTATTTTACAGGACTGTGCCCCCCATAGCCTCTGCTACTTAAATATACCAAATCTGAGATCACAAAATTCACAAAGTTCCTTACCCCACTATCTGATGATGTTGGACTAAAACACTCTGCAGGTGGTACTATACTCTTTGATCAGAAGTAATTCGATAAAGAGGACACCCCTGCACTATCTTACTTATGTATACTAACTCTAACCCCACCCTGGTCCTAATCTCAACCCTACACATTGTGTAATAAAAACATTTTCCTAACAGTATCCCTACACAACACAAAAGGAAACAGAACACACATACCAGTCATGCACAACACTAAACCTAGACCTTTACCTAGCCCTTACTCCAACCCTTGCAAGCAAACACTTGTATATACACACTATCCAGTATAATGCAG
>NC_056733.1:246617906-246690406 GCF_019279795.1 Protopterus annectens | reverse complement strand
GAAGGTTGCCAATGTCTTTGTTTATAAGTTCCATGATAATACGCTCCATGGCCTTGCAGATAAGGCTTGTCAGACTGATGGGACGGTAGTTTCTGGGATCCAAGGTGGATCCCCCCTTGTGGAGTGGGATAACTGTAGCTGTGCGCCACTCAGTGGGCACAAATCCTGAGGTGAGGCTATGATTAAACATGACACTTAGGTGAGGTGCCAGTTCATTTTGTAGTTCATGTAGTACACAGCCCAGGATGTCATCTGGTCCCATGGATGTTGTATTCTTAGCTTTGGAGAGTGCGTTTTTTACCTGTGTGGCCATTATTACCGGAATTTGGCAATCTTCTGGTATTGAGATGGGCCATTTAGGGGGTGAGAGGGGGGTGAAGTTGGCACTGAATCGATCTGCCAGGATATTGGCAATATCCTTGGGATCAGTATATTTAATGCCATTCTGTTTTAGCTCAGAGCAGATCTGAGCATTGCCATTTAGATCCTTGACATAGTTATAGAATGCCTTGTGGTTGTCTTTGGAATCTTTGGCAATTTTATTTTCATAACTAGCTTTGGAGGATTTTATGAGGGATCTCAGTTTCTTACTGAGGCTTGTAAGGGAGTTTTTTGCATCCTGGGATTTTCCTCTTTTCTGCAACAGTTTCTTCCTTTTGTTGTAAAGTTTGTTTATGGCAGGGGACCACCAGATTGGCTTCCTTTTTTGGATGAGAGCACCTTGGTTCTATTTGGGATGGCACGATTCATGCATGAGTGGATGTGCTCGTACAGTGCCTTAGTGTAGGATTCAGCAGTTGAACTTTCAGTTCCCGTCTGCATGGGTGTCATGAAGTTTGTCACTTCTGAGTTGAGTAGTATGAAGTTAGCTTTGGAGAAGTTTTTTATGGAGGTATCCTTACTGGGGAGTGGTACAGTAGCTGTGGAATGGTCTGCAGACACGTTGTAGCTATGTTTAACAGACTTTCAGACTGGAAGGAAGGTAAGTCATTTAACATATGCATAGTCTGTGTAGTAAAAGTTCTATAGAAGTCTATATTTTTTAAAAAAAAAAAAATCAGTATGCAATTCAATGAAATTTTAGGAAGGCAGATAGCACTCCACTAAGGAAAAATTAACAGTGCTTTTAATTTTAGCAAGCAAATTACTGGTAATTACAAGTTATATATAGTTGCATATGCTGCAAATCTTGCCATTACTGCTATGTGTTACATATAACCATGTCTTGGAAAGTGCCTTGTGCTCAGGAAACTGTGGCCAAAGCCAAAGTAATTCTATAGGAATGAATCACTACTTTCATGACCCTGTGACCATCATGTTTAAGTTTTGGACATTATTATGATTTTGCAGTTATCCTTTAGTATATTCCTAAGTAAGAGGTCTACAAGCAAGTATCAGAAACTGTGTATTAAGGAAACTGGAATCAAAGTTGTAAAATACAAGAATTATAAGCAGAACCTTTGAAACATTGTTGATCTGATTATATAAAATCCTTTATTTTCAGCATTGCTTGAGGAGGCCATATTCTGAAAATCTACTGCATTTTCCAGATGGAAAAATGAAAAACTGTGAGCTTGATTATGCAGGTTGGAGAATTAATGTAATGCAAACACTCTGCTGCCTTCAGTCCTTCTGAGCTGGTAATCAATCATCCTCCGCACAAAAAACATTATTTTTAACATAATAGGCTAACTTTTCTTTGTAACTTACATTATGCATGTTTCTATCCCTTAGTAGAGCTGCCAATCCATGATGTTTCTAAGCAAGTGCAAACAAGCTAAGTCATTTAGCTCTCTGAAGAATTCAGCCATGTTTTTCTAAGTACTCCCACATACACTTAAACTGATGACAATACATTTAACATGACAGAACAGTAGTATAGCATTGCTTCTTGCACACTATATCAGAACATGATGAAATACATGTAACATGTATTTTATTGTAACAAATCATAGCTTTTCCCTTTTTGGTTTTATACTATATAATGGGCTACTTTAAGTGATTATGGATAAAAGTGAAGTCTACCTTTTGGTCTTAGGTTTCCATACCCTTCTGTCATTCTACCAAGAGCTACATATAAGAGTACACTATAGAAATTTCACTACACCAAGTTATATTTTGCAATTAGGCTACTGAGTATTGCTTCATATATCACATTGTTGTGCATTGCCAATGAAGCAAAAATTAATTTAAACGTACACAGCAAGACACTATCCTGTACATACACAACAGGCTTGTTTTATTCATAAACCAATTAAGGAGGCACACTGTTTTGCTTCAGAAAACCCTGGTCTTGGCAGCTCTGAGTACAACATAACTTTCCAGGCCTTCTCCCCTTGGCACCGCTGTTTTTGATTTCTTTATTCCAGTCCTGGTGTAGTACATTTGACATATTTATTCAAAGCTACTTTGCAGTGTTGATACCAAGTGCAGTGAACACCTACTGTGCTCACTGGAAGACTTCAGGATCGACTTGAATCAGTTTAGTAGGTGACCACAGTAAAGATGGTTGCATGAGATACATTTTGTCAATTTTACTGTGACCAGATATGTCTGATGGTTTGGGTATGCTGGAGTTTATGGGAAAAACAGAAACAGGTTTATGAGTCATGGTGCTAGTGTGAATTCTTGGGGGGGGGGGGGAATTAAGCAGAAAGAAAACAAGATGAGGAACAAGTAATGGAATAAAAATGCAATTGGAGAGACAGTAAAGAGTCAGAGGCCTGCATTATCCTAGGACCTTGGCAAAGTAGTATAGGGAAATGGGACAGAAGTAAATGGAAAAATGGAAACAGAAAGGTTGCTTCATGAGCTAGAAAGGAAGGGAGGCACCATGGACAGAAATATATGAGAAAGGGTCAGGGTAATGGGCTTCTGGAGTAGCAGTATTTGCTGATATGCAGTGCAGTCCAAGAAAAAGTAATGCAAAGATGGTGTAATGGGTAGAAGAGATGAGAAAATGTAAGGAGACAGAACAACAAATGTTGGCAAGAAAGAAGAACAGCTGGCCATTAGGTATGTGAAACTGGGAAGGTTGGTGCCCTATTCAGAAGTACAATTAATGCCAAGAGACAGCTGTGCCAAGAATGATGCAACTACTGGCAGAGAGAGTAGGGAATGAAAAGGGTCCAATATAGTGACAGCATGAGAGCCAAAGGAAAAGAAGGACACATATAGCAGAGACAGGCTCTGCCTTAACCTCAGGGGAGTTACCAGTGGTGTCCAATAGGGTTGGGGACTCCTTTTTTTCTTCTGGACTATTCCTGTTAGCTGTAAAAGTGGAAAATTGGCTGTGGATAACTGATTATGCCGGGGATTGCAAACTGAATTAAATAATTACTACAATAAAATATGCTGAAGTTCTGCAACATAGTATACAAAAAGTACACACCTGGTGTAGTAATATTAATGACATCATATAACGACAGTAAATTTAGTATCATGAGACATTCCAAAAGTGATATAGAGCATGATTACAAAATAAACAAAGAATAAAAAATACTATCATTAAACACCTAGAGACAATGGTAAATAAAGTAAATTCTGAACAGTTTGTATCTATCAAAGTTAGGAACCATATTTTGTAAATCATGTCATTCTAAAGGGCATGTCCAGGCACTCAAGGGATATCATTGTGTCACTGTACACTTCACTGACCCAGCGGCCAACCTCTTATTGAATGCAGTGCTCTGTTTTCTAACTGTGAAACAAATCAGCTGAAACAATCTGAAAAGGTAAAATTCCTGTATAGAAAAATCATAAGGTTGTAAAATATTAAATATTCAGAAAAGCTTCAGAAATTAAATTGTATTCGGCACTAACAATAATGTTTTGTAATGTACATTTGTGTTCTTATTTGTACATATTCGTCAGACACTTATTTTGAAATGGGATAATTTTAATATTATTTTACACAGTTTTGTTTTCTTGCCAAGTAGTATGTGGCCCTGATTCCAAAAGAGTTGCTCTCAGTGTAAGTGACCACTTACATTGAGAGCAGGTTTTTCTTATCAAGGCAAACTAACACTGAGAGCAACTCTTTTGAAATCTGGCCCTATATTTCTTATACTTCACACTATCCATTTTATTTATTTATTATTTGCATCATATTGGCAAATTAGAGCTAAAGTACAGCTCTATAGTGCTTAGTACTGAAGGTGAATACACCTAAAATACAAAGCACACCACATCAAGACAGAGACAGTGGTACGGCGGTAGCGTTGTTACCTCACAGCAAGAGGTTCTCCCGTTCAATTTTCGGCTGGGCTTGGGAGTGCCTTCTGTGTGGAGTCTGCATGTTCTCCCCGCGGTTGGGTAGCATTCGAAAGACATGCGTGTGTAAAATGGGCGTGCCTTCGTTGAAGGTTGGACGTCGAGCTGGCACCTTGGCGTTTCGTAAAAATCTACTGCCAGTCATTAGCGGACCGGAGTTCCGCTGTGGTGACCCCTTACAGTGAAAAGCCAAAAGACAAACAACAACAACAACCACATCAGGACAGAGACAGCAGATACAGAAACAGGAAGTGTATAGGATTATAGAGGAGCATACTATGGGAGACTAGCAGTGGCAGCAAAACTCCAGGTAGAAGATATGAAGATGACAGAGTTGAGAAAAAAAAACGAATAAAAACCAATTAAGCCAGTAGAACAGAAAAGAACTAAGGGGTGGTTAGGAAAGATAGAGAAAGTTGTAAGATATAAATTGTGTCTCAAAAGAGAAACAAAAGTATCTATGTTTAAAAAGGGCCTACATATTGGGTTACATTTGGCAAAGTAAACAAGAATAATAGTGGACAGAGAAATCAGGCAGGTGAAAGCAGATATTAAAAGGTTATACAGTTTATGCAATTGCTTTGCTTAAAAAGAAATCTGAATTCAGTGAGACCATTGCATCGGATGGGATCAAAAATAGTACCATGGGTGAAGTGGGGCATACATCTTCCCCTATTCCACTACAGGGGGCTTAAGTGGTGGAGAATGGGAGAGTCTAAGAAAAGTCTAAGGAAGGATTTGGAAAGACTGACCAAATGGTCTGTTAAGGGTCAGCTGGGCTACAGTATCTCCTGTACAGGAACACTAATTTATGGTTGTTAAAAAATGAAAATTCCCTTTTCATGTGATGACATTTGGGAATTAGTGTACTTTCCAGTCTTTAGCATGATTTCTTTTTAATTTTCTAGTGCATATATTTAAGTCTCTCTATATATGTATATGTATATATATATATATATATATATATATATATATATATATATATATATATATATATGTCTGTGTGTGTGTGTGTGTGTGTGTGTGTGTGTGTGTGTGTGTGTGTGTGTGTGTGTATATATATATATATATATATATATATATATATATATATATATCTATATGTGTGTGTGTGTGTGTGTGTGTGTGTGTGTGTGTATATATATATATATATATATATATATATATATATATATATATATACATACACACATATATATATATATATATATATATATATATATATATATATATATATATATATATATATATATATATAGGGTTACTACTGAAATGAAGAATGCGCTTTCTTTGCTGAAATAAGTGAAAATAATGCCAGAACCGGAATCTTGACTCGTGCAATATTTTGAATGTCAGTTCTTGGATACCATTCCCCACTCAGGAATCATAGAAAAACTCACTAAGCTAGGCCTCAACCCCTGTATCACTAGGTGGGTTGCAAACTGGCTCACAGATAGAACCCACAGTGTGAAAGTAGCTGACTCCAAGTCAGAATACTGACCAATCATGAGTGGAGTCCTGGGTCCTCTTCTGTTTGGTATCCAGGCCAACACGAAGGGACTTTGGCTGACAAAGTTCACAGATGATTGCATGTTGGGAGCTATTATTAACTGTGCAAGTGATGTTGACATCATACAGAAAGGGCTCACTGAGACCAATGAATGATGTCAGAACCATGGCCTTAGGCTCAATGCCAAAAAATGTGTCATAATCCCCTTTGGGAAAAACCCATTTCCCATGAATTACCACATCAATGGTAGTCCACTGAACACAGAAGGCATTATAAGAGAACTGGGAACACAGGTTGACAGCAACTTCTCTTTTGACCACCACACTGCCACTGTGGTCAGAAAGTCCTTCTATATGGCACATCTCATTACTAACCAGAGGATTGTAGCCCCCCAAGCATCTCCAACGCTCAGGTGAGAACTGCTCTCTCCAAGGCAAAAAACACAGCATCCATGGGACCAGATGGTGTCCCCGGTTGTGTCCTCCACGAACTCAATGAGGAATTAAACCTGCAGTTAGGGCAGCTGTTTAATCTTAGCCTCGCCTCAGGATACGTGCCTAAGGAGTGGCGTACGGCAACTGTGGTCCCACTTCACAAAGGCGGTGCCTCCACCGACCCTGGAAATTACCGTCCCATCAGCTTGACAAGCCTGATCTGCAAAGCTATGGAGAGGATCATAATGGAACTCATAAATAAAGACATAGGGGACTTGCAGACTTTGGATCCGACCCAGTTTGGCTTTGTCAAAGGCAGATCATGCCTTTTAAACTTGGTTGACTTTTTCAAAACAGTCACCAAGGCCATTGATGAGGGAAAGGCAGTCCACACAGCCTACCTCGACCTGGCAAAGGCTTTCGACACAATACCCCACTCAGGTATCATTGGAAAATTCATCAGCTTAAATGTAAACCCATACGTCACAAGATGGGTTGCAAACTGGCTAAGTGACAGAACCCACAGGGTCAGAGTTGCTGGCGCCATGTCAGACTCAAAGCCTGTCACAAGTGGTGTCCCACAGGGCTCAGTCCTGGGCCCACTCCTGTTCGGCATCTACTTTTCAGAAGTACAAGCAAACACAGGAGGATTATGGCTGACAAAATTTGCAGATGACTGCAAACTGGGCGCCATAGTTGAGAACACATCTGACACAGATATCCTTCAGAAGGGTCTTATAGAAACGGATAACTGGTGCCATAGCCATGGCCTAAAGTTAAACGCCAAAAAATGCATAGTCATACCCTTTGGGAAAAACAAGGTTACTCCTTGCTACCATATAGGCGGCAACCCACTAAGCACAGAAGAGGTTATCAGAGATCTGGGGACCCAGGTTGACAGTAACCTTTCGTTTGACACTCACGTTGCCAAAGTAGTTAGGAAGACCTTCTACATTGCCCACCTGATCATGAAGGGATTCACATCTAGATCAAGGGAAGTCATCGTCCCCCTGTACTCATCACTCATCAGACCAATGATTGAGTACAATGCCCCATTTGGAATGTATCTGACACGACACCTGCAGCAACTGGAAAGGCCCCCAAAGTTCCTCACCAAAAGGATAAAGGGTCTCAAAAATATGTCCTATGCTGCCCGACTGAAGGAACTCCAGCTCTATTCAGTCGCTTACCGTCTGCTCAGAGGTGACCTGTGCCTGACATACAAGGCCATGTCCAACCCAGAATTGATGAACATGCTTCACCTCAAAAAATCTAGATCCCTCAGAACTACAAGGGCGGGAGACTTAAACCTTGACACGGTTATTAACAGGACGTGCTGGAGGGACAGATTCATCACCCAGAGACTCCCTATGCTGTGGAACAAAATCCCGGTACATGTGAGGCAGAGCACCTCGCTGGCCTTGTTCAAGAGAAATCTTGACCAATGGATGGGAGATCGCAGATATACCCCAGGGATTATCTCAGTGTCACTGCTTGACAGAGGCACAGCAAAATAATGGGCATAGTATCCTCCAAACTAAAGGGGTGGCGAAAGCCACAAAACTCTGGGCTAGGCTTATAAATGCCCTTGGGCAGATAGCCTAGTATGAACCTATGAACCTATGAACCTATAAGGGTTTTGCATCCAGGAAGAAAGAGGTCATTATCTCCCTCTACTCTTCCCTCATTAGGCCAGTCATCGAGTACAATGCCCCATTTGGCATGTACCTCACTAGACACCTGCAACAACTGGAGAGGCCACAAAAGTACCTCACAAAGAGGATCCTAGGCCTTAAACACTTGTCCTATATGGACAGACTCAAAAAACTCCAACTATTCTCTGTCTCATATCGCCTACTTAGAGGCAATCTCTGCTTGACTTACAAAGCCATGTCTGACCCAGCTATGTTAGAAATGCTACATCTAAAGAAATCCCAGTCCCTGCACACCACTTGCTCCAGAGACCTCAATCTCATTACCACAATCAACAGAACGACATGCTGGAAGGACAGGTTCATAACCCAGAGACTACCCATACTATGGAATAGACTTCCCATACATGTCAAACAGAGCACTTCACTGGCCATCTTCAAGAGAAATCTTGATTAGTGGATGGGAAATATAAAATTCACCCCGGGGATCACTCCCACTCAACAGAGGCACTGGGAACTAAGGTCAGATGACACAATCTCAGGGTAATCCTATGGGCTAGGCTTGTAAAGGCCCCAGGGCCATTAGCCTAGTACACACCTATGAACCTATGAACCTATGGCTCTGAACAGGAGGGGCTCTTCTCCCTAGAGACCAGAAAAGAAAGGGTTAGATGTTATAAGTGCAAAATATCATATCCGAGAGATGTAAAGTGATGACTGTGAACAGGAAGGACAGAGAGGAGAAGGAGGGGTACAAGCAGCAGACTATACAGACCCACTACCTCCTGGAACTGTAAAAGTATTTCTTCACAGAGAGGGTTGTGGAGCCATGAAATAGGATGCTGGGATGAGTGGTGGAGGGGAAATCCAATGAAATATATAAGAGGACATGGGACAGGTAGAAAAGAGGTAAGTGGAAAGAAAGAGATAGTGGGGAGGAGCAATGTTGAATGCACCTAAGCTGTAGACTAGCCGGGCTTACTGTAGAGCCATAACAATGTCAGAGCAAATTGGATGGCTGCCCTGAGTGTGAGCTGCTAGAAGGCATGCTCAGCAGGTGCTGATGGTGTGGCAGTGCAGTACCAGCATTGCTTTATGAGAATATCACAGCAACATAAATTATCGTTAATGCTACATTTGCTTTTACGCTAAAGTGCTAAAGGGCTGAGTTGAGAGTGTACTAGTAACTATAACAAACTACTTATTACAGTTTTATCAAACAGCTTGTTATGGTTCCAAGAGCAGAAAAGAGTTTTTTCCCCCTATTTGATCTTCTCCTTTGTTTTGTTTTTTCCTCTTCCTCTCTATGTCGAGGGTGTGCCAGGCTGGGGATGTACACGGGGCACCAGATGAGCTAGCTGTGGGTCTGGTTTACTGTCTCTAATACCATCATATACATGTACTGTAATATAGCTTAGTATAATGAAATGCATTTTTTTTCTTAGAACAAATTCTATGGGATGTTTTGGAGAAGCAAAAAAAAAACAATTATTTTAATAAGATATGCTAGGCATTTTACAGTTTCTATTTTGGTAAAGCTTTTATGAAGTACAGAAAAGTAATTATTAAAAACGCATATATATTATATATATAAATCTTAAACAAGATTCAAAAATGTATTGTGGGGAGCAATCAGCACATTAATGTGCTGGAAATCTGCACTGACATTTCTGCCACAAGTCCTGTATTAGGCAGCAGCTAAGCTGGCGGTTATCTTTTCTTTTAACCTTGAAAATGTAATCACGTTATAAAGAGGGCACATTGCAAATCCATAATGGGAAAGCATTGATTAAATTAACCCCATCAGAATAAACGGAGGCTGGATCCGCCATAACCATGGAAAACAGTGCTAAAGGACAGCAAGTAGGGACATTTTCTTCACTGTAAATGATGAAGAAAACTAATTAAAGGAAGAATGACAGTCAAATCAATACTACCAGTTGCTTTATTTTAGGAAGGTTTCAATGTCATATGTTTGAGCATTAACAGAATATTACTTAAGCATAAACTGGTAGGAATACTGTTAAAGTAATTGTATTAAATAATAACCAAACCGCTAACCATAGATCTAAAGAACTATATTACCAGAGCCTTGATTTGAAGAAAGGCCAAGCGCTTAACCCTAACTCAACAATTAACAACAGATTTAAAAAATGGAAAACAGAATTTCTGACTAGAAAATAACTGGATGATCTCCATTATCCTAATTAATGGAAACAGCACAAGGCTGTGTATTTAGAGAAGCTCATGGCACAGCAGATATGCAGCTTGCAACAACAGCACTAACCAGGTTGCTTGCCAACTAATGAAGTAAAACACAAACACCCGGAATACTGACCACAATGGAAACTTTACTACTGCTTGCCAAACTGTAGCGATAACCATCACAAATGGAAAACTAATCCTGGCTTTACAAAACCAGAAGACAATTAATATCCCAAAGTAGATTTTTTGTTAAGTTTTCATATCAGGGTAGAAGCAGATGTTATATTGCGCTGTCCTGTGGCTATTATTTCTATCACTGATCATTTGTTGTGCTGGAACTGAATTCATCTAGTGCTTTTGGGGGAAACATCTATCCACTGCTGATCCTAGCTCAGACATGAGGCAATATGTACTGCTACTGCTGGAAATGAAAAGTCAAGCTCCACTTCTGAAGAACTTTTAACTCAATTTGGCAACTAATGCTGCATTAGATTTTATGCAACCTGAGGGCATTCAGGGTATTCTAGAAAAAAATGTTAAATTCACAAGAATAGTCAGGGTCAGTTCTAACTCACTGTCCTCTCTAATTTAGCAAGCCTTTCAGCAATGTAGCTTTAAGGACTCTTTCTTTTTCTTTGAGGTTCAAGAATTTACCTACATTGGTTCTTAGCTGACCTTCCCTGCTATGGAGTCTCTGGCAATGGTCTCAATGTGTTTGCTCAGTGACTACATTACAACATTCTGCATGGCCAAGTATCTTAGTAAGCCACTCTGTAAGGAAACATAACACATATTTCCTTGACAGTTTCTCAGACAGCCCCCCCCCCCAAAAAAAAAATATTACATATGTTTTGGGCACGAGAAGGTGAGGTAATTTCAAAGGCTACTGGGTTAGTGATACAGATGGGCAAGGTGGGTGCATATGGTCAGGATGAAGGTGTTGCCTAAGTTTTTTTTTTACTGGATGTGACACCTGCCCATCTCACATAAAGAAATGCTTTTTGGTGAAGTTGAAAGAGTTCCAGCTCCAGTTTCTTTAGAAGGGCATCAGGATCCTGATAGGAAGAAACTAAGAAGTGACAAATGTTGAGAAGAAAGCATGATATACATGTGAAGTGATGAGAATGGCAGTCAGCGTGTCATAGTGTGCTGATGAAATGGTAACCTGGAGATGTGACAGCATGAGTGAGGACATGATGAGGAGACAGAATGTATCTGAGAGCAAGACGCAATGTGTGAGCAGTGGCATAACCCTGGGCTGTAAAGTAAAGGGGGTCTGCAGACCGGCAAGAGGGGGATGCAGACAGGAAGTAGGATGATTGTTATGTAGGTGAGGATGTGGAGAAGGAGAGGTCAAAAATGTGACAGGAACTAATAGCAGAGTTTGGTGGGGTTAAGGGAGCTAAGAGGGGGCTAAGCAGAAAGCATGTAGACTTTTATGAGTGGGACAACAGTAGGTTGTTTAGGATAAACTGGGAAAGACATGTTAGAAAAGGTTTCAGAACTGCAATAGTAGGAGTGGGATAAGAAATAGAGAAACGTGAGCCAACGAAGGTTTTGGAGCCACTATATGATATGCGGAAGTGTTTGATTCATACCTGGTAGTAGATGTTGGTGCGAATATGTGTAGGACATGACAGCGTGGAACACCGACATTTATAATGAAGTATAAGGAAGTCATATTTGCAGTACTTTAAATATGCTAGTGTTGATCTACATGAATCTACATGCTACGCGGTATACATTCCTTCTAAAAAGTAGGATACACTTCCCATTCAGGCAAGAGGTTGTGTGTTGCTCACTGAACACTCTGACAAATATCCAACTTTGTGATGTCAGATGTAAAGAAATGGATTTGCAGAACTGAAGAAACACAGCTGTGGCTACTTGGTGTGGGATGTTTAATTAAGGCTTAATTAGTGTGCAGGTAGAGGGTCAAATGATAAAAGCAGGCTGGGTTAAAATGAAGCCCATGATAGGGTGGAAGGCAAAGAGTGTGGGACAGGACCTTATAACAGGGGGGGTAAATAGGAGATGGGTAAGGAAGATAATACAAGGGCGAAGAGATGGTGATCATCCAAAAAAGACAGGAAATAGGGGTGAAGGCAGGAGTATAGTGGTTGGAGAGTGCATGGATGGGTAAGTGTGTAACTCCTGATGAACATATTTGCTAGGAATAAAGGACACTGTTTATAATTAGTAGATTTGCATTCAGTGTTGTATTAAACACTTAAAAATGCTGGGTGAGCAGTTAATAACAAGAATAGAGTATGTGTATGTGTGTGAGTGTATGTGTGTATTGGGGGTTGTGCGCACTCACTGATGTTGGTTGGTTGTCTTTATAAATTCTTTGTGATTCAAAACTAACAACAGACAAACATAAAATTATCATAAATTAATAACAGATAAACAAAATATAAAAAGTAATTAAAATGATTAAAATTACAGTTTTAAAACAATGTTCACAGAGAGCTTTGTGATGGTTAATGCATTTAGGGCATAGAGATCAAACACAACATTAGTATGCAAGTCTCATAAAGCAGAACAGTATTAGCATGCAAGTGTCAGAAAGTAATTGTTAACACTGCAAGCCAAAGATCTTTGCCACGTTACAAAATCAGAATGCATGGGGGTGTGATCTCTCTAGAATCCTCAAAAACACCAGTGAAGAATGCTGTCTTGAACAGATCTACTGGTCATGGGGTCAATCACTGTTACTGAGATTACCCACAATGTTATGTTGTGTCTTTCTGCTTTTCCCGGTTAGGGGTTGCCACAGTGGAACTCTGGTCCGCTAATGATTGGCAGTAGATTTTTACGTGCTGAGATGCCAGCTCTGACGCACAACCTTCAACGAAGGTACACCCATTCACGCATGTCTCCACACAGAAGACGCTCTAGCTGAGAATCGAACAGGACAATGTCTTACTGTGAGGCGACAATGCTACTGCAGCACCACCACTGCAGTATTACCCACAATGTTATCGATGGACATATGTCCCTTTAACAGTGTTATTAAAAATAATCATTACCCACAATGTTATGATTATTTTTAATAACACTGTTAAAGGGACATATGTCCATCGATTAAAACTCAGTATGTGAAAACTTTGTTAATTCTTTGCATTTCTGTGAAAAGGGCATCTGGCATGAGGACACTAATCTGTACGTGTAGTGCCTGATCCTGAACCGACAAGTGCTCTTAGTGGGGACTGCTAATTATAGAACTAGCAACACTACCTGTGATATATTATACAAACAAGAAAGGCTCAAATAACCACAAGTGGGAGGTTCCACACTTGCAAGATAGAAGAGTTGCTGAAAGGTGATGGGGAAACATTTCAGACTGACCACACTCACAGGAGTTGTGATGGGGTTGTGAGATACATTACATTTTTAGTGACAGAGGAGTCAACAAATGTACATTGCCTGTCCTTTTAGTACATTTAACACTCTGTCTCCTAGTGCATTTAACACTCTGTCTCCCCCTTATCCTTATTCCATCTGGCACATGCCATCATCCCTCTGTGCTTCCTGTTTGAGATGACCCCTTCACATCTCATTGTCATGAAAGTGTGACCCCATATAATGCCCCCTATCTCTTCTGGCCTCTACTGATAAGAGTTCCAGTTCTTCTAGTTTCTGGTATACAGAAGTTCAGCTTCATGTATGTACATACTGAATACAAATCTTTGGCAAGAAAATCTGCAGCCCTTTGCTTCCTCCGATCTTACATGCAGGACAAAATAGGAACAAACAAGGAGCCGCTACACACAGACATGTAGCGGAATTCCATATTCTCGATACCTTATAAAGGGGATGGGCATGCCTGTCTACAACTCAAAGTGAAGAATGGCACACATTTCTTTTAGAAGGCAAAGGCTGCAATACGTTTCTAACAGAATGACAATGTAAGGTGGGTAGTAGAAAGGGAAGTAAAAAATACTAAGCATCAGTCTAATCTATCTATCTATATATATCTATATCTAGTTCTCTCTCTCTCTCTCTCTCTCTCTCGCTCCCTCTTATACACACACACACACACACACACACACACACACACACACACACACACACACACACACACACACACACACATATCTGTATATATATATATATATATATATATATATATATATATATATATATAGTATCAGGATGACACAAAAAACATTTAAACATGATATACTAGCTTACTCTTATGTAATTATACACTGATTTTAAAATTCATCTCTCTCTCTTTCTCTATATATACATATATATATATATATATATATATATATATATATATATATATATATATATATATATATATATATATTTATATATTTATCTCAGCAGTCCTGACTTATCATTTAACCAAGGTGGAAGAAGTAAAACAGATTGTGTTTTTAAACATGCATGTTTGCAGATATACATATAAAGAAAAATTAAGATCTACCCTGTTTGCCCAAATGATGCCACTGATCACCATATGATGTGCCGGCCCTGCCTCCTTGTTTCTGTAAGTCATCTCATGCCATCTTGAAACTGTTTTTAGTCCTACTTATCCTTATCAATTTTGTTAACTTGCTGCCTTTATGTATGTCTTTCTCTGTAAAGTACAGTTTCTACCCAGCTAAATTGAAATGTAACCCTGCTGTTGTGTAGTCATACTCCTCTTCTGCTCAGTACCTGTACACATCCCCATTTGTGGATTAATAGACCACACATTATCTTCTCTTTTCCCCTTGTCTTCTAGACAGAATAAACATGCACCCTTCCTGTGTATCCTTTCAAACAGCTTTATTTTTTTTTCTAAATGTACGTTTTGCAGAACTGGTAGTAGTATTCCAGCTTTAGCTTTAACAACATTCTGTGCAGCAGGAAGATGGACTCTTTATCCTTGTAGGTCATGTCCTGAGAGAATCAGACTTGAATTTTGCTGGCGTTTATTTTCTCTTTGCCCCTGTCAATTTATTTATTATTGCTGAGACCACTATCCACAGGTCTTTTTTGCTGTCCTATTGCATTTTTAAGATAAGCCCTGTAGTTATTCCCATTAAATTTCAAGCACTATGAACCTGCCCACCCTGCTAGTGTTTTCAGATTCCTGGCTAAACTGTTCTCCTCTCCCCTGCAACTTCTTTATTCTGGCATCATCCTTCCTTTTTGTCTTCCAGTGCCGTACTGACACCCTTCCTTTATACCCTCCTTTCCCATACTGTCGGCCTTGATTTTTAAATTCAGTTCCCATGTTGGATTCTTTTGTTTTCATTCTCTTTTCCTATGGTGGTAAACTCCATTTTTAACCTTCATTTCAATATTGGCACCCTTCATTTTTATCCAATGTTCCCATGCTGACACCAGCCACTTCCTTTTAATCCTCCTTCTCATACTTGAACCCCGTGTTCCTGCCCCCTCTTCCCACAGCATCATTTTAGCCTTCCTTCTCCTGCTGTCATCCTTCATTTTAATCCTCTATTCTCATACTCACAGCTTTCCGTTATATCCTTCCTTCCTATTGCCTTCCTAGTGCCTATTTTAGACTAAAGTCTGTAATTTTTCCTTACTTCAGAAAGTTTTCCTTTGCTTCTTTATATATATATATATATATATATATATATATATATATATATATATATATATAAGAACTTCTTAGAAGCTCATCAAAAGTTGGAAAGGATGATCTTCTCCAGTTTTGGATTATAACTTCCTTAGAAACAGTAAAAGAATCCATAATAAAGATCTTTGTCTGAGCTAACACAACTGGATATGGAGGCACTAAAGAAAAACAAGACAACTAGAGAGATTAACATTATCTTTCCAGTGAATGACAGAAATATTACATACAGAAAGGCTGGGCTAGCAAGTACGGTTGATGCACGGAGTCAACAAACTTGATATAAAATGAAAAAAGCAATCCAGCACCGGAAAGATGGTAGCGAAAAAAGTTTAATGTAACCAGACCGGTTTCAGCAATGTGCTTTCATCAGTGGTTTTACATTAATTGCAATTCTGAGGCTACTATTTGTAGAAAATCCAACACAGCAGTGATGACATCATTTCCTGTAGACAAGAAATCAATGAAGAAATAAAAAATAAATAATATATATAAATAAAGTAATTATATAATATTAAGCAAATACAAATGAGTATAAACATATATTGATGTGAGAAGATAGATGGCATATTACAGTTTATCATTTAAACCAGGTGGAAAAAGACCACCCAATTTAACAATCCATCTCTTTTCTTTAATATTTAATAAATTATGCCATCCAGTCTTGAAAGATCTATTTCCTAAAATTTTATCAATAACTGTGAAGGTGAAAGTGGCTGTTTTATGCGTCAAATGTTGTCTATATAAGGCATTGGTGGGTCTGGCATTTCTAATGTCTCCCAGATGTTCAGACATGCGAACTCTGAATTGTCTAGAGGTTTGTCCAATATAGAACGCTTGACACGTACATGTAGCCAAATATATAACCCAATCGGTACTGCAATTTGCAAAGCAATTAATATTATATAGTTGACCGGTATTCTTACTGGTGAAATTTTTGGTCTTAAACATGTATTTGCAAAATGAACAATGACCACAAGGGTAACATCCAACCAGTTTTTCCCCAGATAGCGTGGTTTGTTGTAATACAGTGTCCTGAGATATGGTTCTCTTGTAATGAGAAAAGTGAGACCCAAGAGTTTTGCCTCTACGATAAGAGAAAAGACATCTGTCTCCTAACCAGTCATCCAAACACATATTGGTTTTAAGTATGTTCCAATGCTTATTAATAACTTCTATCAATTGATCAGTATTTCTACCAAAAGTAGTTACAAGCCTAGGCTTCTCCTGGTTGGAACTAGTGACTTTATGTTTATATGTCAACAGGTTATCCCTAGATTTGTTTTTAGTCCATTGTAATGCAGAATTAACATCATGTTTATTGTATCCCCTCTGCATGAATCTGTTGGAAAGGTCATTCTGACAAATAGCAAGGTCTTGTTGTGATGAACAGATTCTCTTGATTCTCATAAACTGTGATTTAGGAATGTTTCTGATAATGTGCTTAGGGTGAAGACTAGAAGCATGTAGTAAGCTATTATATTGCGGATATTTTCTATGGACCGTAGTACGTAAAGTATTATCAGGTTCTCTGTGTAAATGAACATCCAAAAAATCAATATTATGCGGGTTATGGTTTACAGTAAATTCAACCCCCCACTTATTGCCATTGAGATATTCAGTAAATTCCATAAGGTACTCACTGCCACCTCTCCACACAAGCCAACAATCATCTAGGTAATGTCTCCAGATGTCAATTTCTGGCAGATACAGATTGTGTGATTCATTATAAATGATTTGTTCTTCAACATACCCCATAAACAAGTCAGCATATATTGGTGCAAACGATGCTCCCATGGCTGTACCTTGGATCTGCCAGTAACATTGATTTTGAAAATAAAAAACATTCTTGGTGAGAACGTGCTCTGCCATACAGATTAATAAGGTGTTAAAGCCCGGACTGTAGATGTTAATTCTGTTAAGCCAGTATTCCAATGCCGTCAGACCAGCCCATTGTGGGATACATGTATATAATGATTTAACATCTAAAGTGCACATCAACCAATGTGGTTCCAATTGGGATTCAGAACCTATTTGTAAAAACTCAGTGGTATCCTGCAATCTGGCCCTGACATGAGATAATAAAAGTTTTAAGTATTGTGTCAAGTGAGCCTATACCTGAAACAATAGGTCTTCCTGGTGGAGTATTATAAGATTTATGAAGCTTAGGCAATAAATACAGATATTGTTTTGCAGGATCCTGGACTGTTAACTGAATTTTGATCTTGATACTGATAATACCTTCCTCTACTGCTAATTGTAAAAATGCATCAATTTCTTTTTTGAAGTTAGGGGTGGGGTCAGTAGGCATGCTCAAATAATGCTGAGTGTTAGAAACTTGTCTAATTCCCTCTGCCCAGTAATAACTGGAATCCATGACTACTATGGCGCCACCTTTATCTGCAGGAAAAATGGTAAAGTCAGTATTCCCCCTTAAGATCCATGAGGGCCTGTTGCTCGGTTCTGTTTAAGTTGTGTCTAAGATTGTACCAAGACCCCAATCGGTGATGTAAATCCTTAATGACAGCATGTTGAAATATGGCTACGTGTTTATCCATAGGTGGACTGAAGTTGGATTTGAAAAATCTAAATTCAGTAGATCTTTGAGTTGGTGCCTGTTGATCAAAAAACAATTTGAGATTAATTTTTCTACAAAAATCCAATACATCTAAAACAAAAGTACTCTCGTCCACAAAGAAACCCGGAATAAAACCAAGACCTTTATTTAACAGCGATTCCTCAATGGATGTTAAAACACAGCTAGATATATTGTGCACATTGGAACAATCTGGATTTATTGGACAATGGATAGAAAAAGTTGCTCTATCGTTCTTATTTGTGTGTTTGCGTCCCCCCCTGTGTCTTCTGTTCCTAAAGGGTGATCTGCACTACAACCTCTCTTGGAGACTGGGGAATCACTGATATTGGTAGATTCAGTTTCTGTGGTGGAAGATTCCTCCCCCGAGCTTGTGCTAAATGGTGTGCCCTTTTTTAAAATAGACCTAGGCCTTTTCTTACGTGTATGGATGGGATTTTTAGTACCCTCCACAAACCTGACACTTCTCTGTGATTCAAAAGGTTTCCCCCTCTCATAATCGTCCATGTCTCTAGAGAATTTGTGTAATTTCTTATCCTTAAGGCCTTTTTCAAAAATTAGCAGTTCTCTGGAAAGTCTGCTCAAAAGCTCCTGAAAATTGGTTGAGTCCTCATGTTTCTTTAATTCTTCACAGACCTTTTGTACATCACAAATATTGACCTGTATGGTTCTGTCGTAATAAGAAGATAGTATGTTGACAAAAGATATAGATGCATTTTGTTGTGCCAGATTCCATTCCCTAAGTAATATGTCATCTGGTTTGCTAACTAGTGGTTGCAATTTGGTTCTAAGTCCCCTAGGGGAAATATTTTGGTGTTGATAGGCCTTAAAGAGCCTGGAATGCCAAATATTAGTTCTCAGTGTTTTAACCTTTTTACCAAGTTGTGTAAACAGCAAACTACAACTGTCAACTGGATCTGATGTCCTGTTCTGAGTGGATCCATTCTTAGATTCGATACCAAAAATTTGGATATCGTCTTTGTCAGCACATAATCCCTGTAATAATTAATTGAGATCCATGACAATTAGTTGCCAGTCTGCTTCGGTCAAATGTGATGTAAAAAAATGCCAAATTGCAAAGGTTATCTAAATCAGAATAATGCTAATCGAGTCAGACTATGAAGAGAACAGAGGACCAAAAATATATAAATAAATATATATAAAAAAGCCTCACAGGACAAAAAATGGGAGCTTAATTTGAATCACAAAGAAGTGCCCGGAACGCAATGGGACTGTTCCCCCAAAGTCAGCTTGTAACTTGGTCAAAGAATAAATGACCAAAATTGTTAGTATTCAATATTCCACTATCTGTTTTAATATGACCAATGTTCACTGACAAATGCACCATATATCTGACCAATATTTGCCAGAAATGCGTAATATAGAAATGCCATGAAATAAACAAATGCTTAAACCAAAAAAAAATATATATTTAAATATAAATATAAGGGGAGTACTAGCCTTCCTGAAACAAAAATATTCTGATAGCTGAATGAACTCTTAACTGAAAGAATATATTGATATATGTCAAGCAAAACTGCAACCCTCCAATACACAAATTGTCCACATAAGGTAGTTGAGAGAAAACACTCAACTATATCCAGTATGACATTTGGAAATGGCTGATGTTGTCCACCTATTATGAATTTATTTTTTATTTCTTCATTGATTTCTTGTCTACAGGAAATGATGTCATCACTGCTTTGTTGGATTTTCTACAAATAGTAGCCTCAGAATTGCAATTAATGTAAAACCACTGATGAGAGCACATTGCTGAAACCGGTCTGGTTACATTAAACTTTTTTCGCTACCATCGTTCGGGTGCTGGATTGCTTTTTTCATTTTATAGAAATATTACATATCATGCAAATATTATTTGAGGTGTTATCGTTAATAAAATGCTGCCAGTCAGCTTTAAATGTGCTTTACAATCCCAGCAATGTAAACTACTATTTTCAGTCTTTTGTTATCATCTTTGTATGGGGTGTGAAAAGCTCTAAGAATACATTACCAAATTTACATTCCGCAACAAAGAAGATTCATTTTTGTACGGGATATAGGAAGCTCTGTGAATAAATTCCCTAAGTATATATTCTTTAAATCAAAGACACAGAAGTCTCGACTGATGATTTCAAAATAATGGCATATCTTTGTTATGCAGACTAGGATAAGAACTCCATCAACTTTTTCTGGACTAAATTGTCATTTTTCATAATCACTGGTACACAGCAGAGCAAAGCTACTACAAACCAAAGGCCTGAAAAATCCATAAAGATTTGTACAACAAGCACAGATAACATGCAAACCTCCTCCCTTTCCAAACATACACAGTGAAAGATCTGACAAGCCAGTATCACTGAACTTCCAATTAGACAAAAAGGGTAACCTGTGTGATAGAAGCATCATACAAAACAACAGTGTTGTACTTAACAGCACAACAGTACACATTCACTACTTATATGCAGCTCAGCTTTAGAATAATAAGAAACCCTACCAGCAATGGAGCTGTCAATAGTACAGGCAAACCTACCAACCCAATCAGACCAGCCCTGCCACCACTTAGTCACGCTAGTGGGCTCCTACCAATAGGAGCATGAACAGCCCAAGATCATCTTCTTGCCATATTATAGTAATAAGCCTAGCTTTGCTATCATTCATAATGACTACTGATATCTTTATGAATCACATTCACATGATAGAGTATAGAACAGCAAGGGACAATTATGCGCAAAAATATGCTGTTTGGCTGTTGAGGCAATAACACGCTGGGCAAGTGTCTGCTTTGTACGGCACTATGTATATTATGCTCCAGTGCACAATTCATACAATGGAGATTTGTACTCAGCCGTTAATGACCATGAAATGTGTCAAATATAGAAATATGAGATTGAGAATTGTAAACATTATTTAAAATCAAAACTGGGAACTGAAATAATTTGGGAATCCATCCTTACTTGTAGTAGAATTTCTAGTACTTTAAGAGTTGCAAATATGTGCAAATGCAATTCTAAGCAATCTTTATTATGACCATTGCAATTTATTTGTAGATCAGGTAAAGATAATATATCTGAACTCTTCATATAATCCATCCAACAACATATATTTTTCTCCTAATTCACTTGTTTAATTTTCATTCATAATACAATGAATCCTAAGGTACTATTTATTGAACAGGAAGAGAATAGCCCGTGTTTTACTACTAGATTTTTATAAATAAAATTATTATATATCTTTGAAGTGCTATGTATATGCCTTGAATCTGAATCTGTATAATTTTTATATTGATTGCAATTAACTAGGACAAAAATCATCTTGTTATTCAGTAGTTGTAATCGAAAATTGTAAATTTTAAATTTACTGTTGTTACAAATGGAAACATGTAAATATTTCTAATTTGAATAATTACAGTTATCAATCCAGTTCCACAGTATTTTTGAAACTGAAGCAAATGAATACGTTTCAGTGTCTTGCAAACCAATATCTTTATCTTCTAGTGTCTAGCATGATTAAGAAATTTAATGATAATTTACTTGTGTCTTGGGAATAAAGAACTAGTTTGAATTGCATATAGTAACTTTGGCATTAAAAATTTACATTAAATCTAATTTATCCTCAAAGATGATTATCTTGACTGCTTAAAATTACTTTAAAATGTATTGCAATTTAACTTAATAACAAGATCTAAACATGGACCGAAAATGTCAGGCTATTTTAATTATTTATAATTTCAATTGTATTCCAACTCATTTATAAAAGAATTGTTCATTTTTGATGAACTAATAAGGATCTCGGTTTTGAATTATTGCATTTTAAATTAAATAGACAGCCAAAAATATTATACTTTTTGTAGGTTTAACAAAGTTAAATTGTTAAAACAATGGTATCAACAAAAATAAGAGTTTTCTTAAAAAAATCAATTAATTGACTATCTTTTGGTGAAATATTACTGCTAACTGAATAAGCAAAAGATTCAATTCCCAGTGTCAATGATACATGGCAAGTATAATTTCTAATTGCATGTGCATACAATTCGATGTCCAGTGCAAATGATAAAAGGTAATTGAGCAGCTTTGTCTCATGACGAATCTCCGGTTATAATTGCCATGTTTCTTTCTTTTATTTTTTACCTTAGTCTTGTCTATCTCATCCTGCCATGTGCATGCATTTATTAGTCTGTGCACTGCATCTCTGAGCCAGCATTCCCCTTTATCTCTTGTGCAAGGGTTATCTACATACCAGCCACCCTTCTTTCCTGTGTTAGGGGGTCTCAAACTCCAATGGCTATGAAGGCTGCATGAATACTAGTACACTTGGCAAAAAAAAAACACAATATCTTTCCATCCTACAGATAAGGCATTAAACCAAGGTCCCATCTGCCTTAGATGGTGGTAGCTCAGGTGGATGTAAAACATCCCATGGCACATATCAAAAAGAGTAGAGGATTTTCCCCAGTGCCCTAGCCAAAACTCCCCTAGTCATTATAATTACTGCCTTGGGTATCCTTTGAAATGAGTCTACTAGCTTATTGAGACTAACCTGGTCAGCAAAGAATACATAAATATATAAATAAAACAAATACAATGAAAAGAATGACAGTCAGTACAGCTACAACTGTACTTTAGTAACATTTCCCACTCAACACTGTGTTGGTGGGAGGGCAGGTTGAAACCTGAGGGCCATGAGTTTGATATTTATGCACAAGACTTACTTTTGTTTCCCATGCATTATACCCACGGACCATCTTCCCTTCTCTCCTATATCTATGTAAAACCGTTCCTATCTCCTGTACCCTGAATCTGTAAATGACCCTCCCCTCTCTCGCACTGATGTACCATCCCTCCCTCTGATGTACACTGTAGCTACATACAAGGCTCCCTTGCTCTTGAACTGTTGTACCTGTACACTATCTGCCCCATCCCTTTTCTGTTCACTATATGTATAAACCAGCCCTAAATTTTCTTTCCACTACACTAAATGCGCATACCAACCCATGTTCTTTTTCTGTAAACTGTGTCTGAATAGCAGACCTTGCCCCCTTGTACACTGTATGTATGCACCAACCCATCTTCTTTTTCTGTAATCTGTGTCTGAACAGCAGACCTCGCCCTCTTGTACACTGCATGAACATACCAACCCATCTTTTTCGGTAACATCTATCTATGTTGCAGAGGTCACTCTCCTAAACACTGTATGTAATGCAGCATCCCTGCATTTTCTCTGCTGTACACTACATCTATGAACCAGCGCACTGAACAGATATCTGTAAACCAGTCCCCTTCTCATTCATACACTGCATCTATACAGCACCCCTCTCTCATTTGCAGTGTATCTAAATACCAGGCCCTCTTCTCACCTGTACACTGTATCTGTGTAACAACAGTGACGCTCTCTCACCTGTACACTGTATCTATGTAACAACACTGAACCTCTCTCTCTCCTGTACACTGCAACTATGTAACAACACTGAACCTCTCTCTCTCCTGTACACTGTATCTGTGTAACAAGATTGATCTTCTTTCACCTGTACACCATATCTGTGTAACACTGACCCTCTCTCACCTGTACACTGTATCTACGTAACACTGATCCTCTCTGACCTGTACACTATATCTGTGTAACAACACTGATCATCTCTCACCTGTATACTGTATCTATGTAACAACACTAACCCCCTCTCTCTCCTGTGCTATGTATTTATGCACCAGGCCACTCTTTCTCTACTGCACATCCCCTCTGTGTATGAGCCCTATTCTTCCCTCTACACTGTATCTATGCGCCAACTCTCCCTACCTCAACTATAAGTTATATCTGGGTACTAGCCACCACGGCAACCTTTCACTTGCATTATTGTGCATAGTGTCTATGCACTAAGTCTCCCTACCTCTCCTGTATGCTGTACCTAGATACTAACACTCCACTCTACTTTACACAGCATCTATGCATCAGCCCTTCCCTCTCTTTCCTGTGCATTTTATCTATGTGCCAACTTTCCCTACCTTCTCTTATATACTGTATATATATATATATATATATATATATATATATATATATATATATATATATATATATATATACAGCCTTTACACTGTATTTATTCAGTAGCTCTCCACTCCTTCTCCTGTAAACTGTATCTATGCACTATTTCTCCCCTCCCACCCTCTCCTGTACATTGCATTTTTGCAATGGCTCTCCCCACCCCCCGTACACTTATCTATGCAGCAGCCCTCCCCTCCCTTTCCTGTGAATTGTATCTATGCTCCGAATTGCAGTTCTTCCCTTCCACTCCAGTACTCTGTATTTATGCACTAGCTTCTTTCTCTCATGAGTACTGCAGCTAAGGACAAACACTCCCTTCTCACCTGTACTCTGCATTTATGTACTAGCCCATACCCTCATTCCCTGTACACTATATTTCTTCAACAGCCCTCCTTTCACACCTTGCAACACTGTGCCTGTGGCACCTTGTCCCTTTCTCTTATTGACTATATCTGTGCGAAAGGCCTCTCCTTTCTCTACCAAACAGCCTCTCTGTGTACCAGTCCCATTATAACTTTTACACTATATCTATGTACTGTCTCTCCCATCATTCCCTGTACAATGTATATGTTCTCCAGTCCAAACTCACTTCCTGGTCACTGTATGTATTCACCAGTCCACTCTCACTTCCTGTACATTGTATGCATTCACCAATCCACCCTCACTTCCTGTACACTGTATGTATTTACCAGTCCACCCTGCTTCCTGAACACTGTATGTATTCACAAATCCACCCTCAAGTCCCATACACTGTATGTATTCACCAGTCCATCCTCACTTCATTTCACTTGCTGCACAGAGCACACTGTGCTTGCAAACCCTGTCCCTCTCTCATGTACACTGAAATCTATGTATCAACCCTACCCTTCTGTCTTGTTCACTATATGTATGAGCTAACTCTACCTGCCTTTTCTGTCTGCCTCATCTAGGTATGAGCTCTTCCACTCTCCTGTACACTGTTTCTATGCAGTGTCTGCTCTCCCACTCTCCTGCATACTGATTCTGTGCAAAATCTGTTCTCCCACTCTCCTGTACACAATTTCTATGCAGTGTTTACTCTCCCACTCTCTTGTACACTGTTTCTATCCAGTGTCTGCTCTCCCCTCTCTCCTGTACACTGTTCCTATGCAGTGTCTGCTCTTCCACTCTCCTGCATACTGATTCTGTGCAAAATCTGTTCTCCCACTCTCCTGTGCACAATTTCTATGCAGTGTTTACTCTCCCACTCTCTTGTACACTGTTTCTATCCAGTGTCTGCTCTTCAACTCTCCTTTACACTGTTCCCATGCAGTGTCTACTCTTCCTCTCTCCTGTACACTATTCCTATGCAGTGCCTGCTCTATCACTCCCCTGTACACTATTTCTATGCAGCGCCTGCTCTCCCACTCTTCTGTACACTGTTTCTATGCAGTGTCTACCCTTCCACTCTCCTGTACATTGTTTCTATGCAATGCATGCTCTCCAACTCTCCTCTACACTGTTCCTATGAAGTGTCTGCTCTCCCTCTCTCCTGTACACTGTCCCTATGCAGTGCCTGCTCTCCCTCCCTCTCTCCTGTACACTGTTCCTATGCAGCATCTGCTCTACCACTCTACTGTACACTGTTTTTATGCAGTGTCTACTCTCCCACTCTCCCACTCTCCTGTACACTGTTTCTATGCAGTGCATGCTCTCCAACTCTCCTCTACACTGTTTCTATGCAGTGTCTGCTCTCCCTCTCTCCTGTACACTGTTCCTATGCAGCATCTGCTCTCCCACTCTCCTGTACACTGTTTCTATACAGCATATGCTCTCCCACTTTCCTGTACACTGTTTCTATGCAGTGTCTGCTCTCCCACTCTCCTGTACACTGTTCCTGTACACTGACTGCTCTCCCACTCTCCTGAACACTATTTCCATGCAGTGTCTGCTCGCTCACTCTCCTGTACACCATTTCTGTGAAGCATCTGCTCTCCCACTCTCCTGTACACTGTTTCTATACAGCATCTGCTCTCCCACTCACTCTCCTGTACACTGTTTCTATACAGCATCTGCTCTCCCACTCTCCTGTACACTGTTTCTATGCAGCATCTGTTCTCCCACTCTCCTGTACACTGTTCCTATGCAGTGCCTGCTCTCCCACTCTCCTCTCCTGTACACTGTACTTATACAGCGTCTGCTCTTCCACTCTCCTGTACACTGTTTATATGCAGTGTCTGCTCTCTCACTCTCTTGTACACTGTTTCTATGCAGTATCTGCTCTCCAACTCTCCTATACACTGTTCCCATGCAGTGTCTGCTCGCCCACTCTTCTGTACACTGTTCCAATGTAGCGTCTACTCTCCCTCTCTTCTGTACACTGTTCCTCTCCTACTGTCCTATAAACTGTTTCTATACAGCATCTGCTCTCCCACTATCCTGTACACTGTTTCTATTCAGTGTCTGCTCTCCCACTCTCCTGTACACTGTTCCTATGCAGTATCTGCTCTCCTACCATTTTGTACACTATTTCTATGCAGTGTCTGCTCACCCACTCTCCTGTACACCATTTCTATGAAGCATCTGCTCCCCACTCTCCTGTACACTGTTCCTATACAGAGTCTGCTCTTCCACTCTCCTTATGTGTACACTGTATCTATATACCACCCTCCCTCTCGCTCCTGTATACTATATCTATATGCCATCACCCCTCTTTATGTATACACTGTATTTATAGATCACCCTCCCACTCTCTCCTGTATACTATATCTTTACACCATCACCCCTCCTTATGTGTACATTGTATCTATATTCCACCCTCCTTCTCACTCCTGTATATTGTATCTCTACACCATCTCCCCTCCTTACATGTACACTGTATCTATATACCACACTCCCTCTCTGTCGTGTATACTGTATCTGTGCACTGACCTTTGCTCCCTCCTGTAGACTCTATCTGTACACCAATTCCCCTCCTTACCTATACAATGTATCTATACACCAACCTCCCTCTCTCTCTCATGTGCACCGTATCCATGTACCAACCACCCTCTCACCTGTAGACTCTATCTATTCATGAGCCCCACTCTTTAACTGTATAATGTATCTATGCACCAGCCCTCCCCTTTCTTTGCTGTAGAGTGTACATGTGCACCAGCCCTCTCCCCTTTCTGTTGTACAGTGTATCTGTGCACCAGCTCTCTTGTTTCTCTACTGCAGTGTATCAGTGCAGCAGCTCTTCCTTTCTGTACTATATAGTGGATCTGTGCACTAGCCCTCTCCTTTCTCTACTGTACGGTATATGCATGTATCGCCTTGCCCCTTTGCTATACATTGTTCTTGTGCACCAGCTCTTTCCTTTCTCTACAGCACAGTGCATCAGCCCTCCTTTACCTTATTAGTTGCTGCTTTAATAAATGCTGCTATATATTTGTATAATAATCTGTTTTTATGCATGTAGATGTGTTTTGGTTTTAAGGCTGCAATAGTTTGATAGTGCTTAACATTGTGGATGTGAGCTGCTTTCAATTGCCAGCACAAGGCAAGTCTGTTTTGCACTACAGTATGTCATTTAAATGTACTGACCTTTCCCTTCCTTCTAGACTTGTACTTGATTGGCTGTATGTAATTTAAATGTACTGACCTTTCCCCTCCTTCTAGACTTGTACTTGATTGGCTGCTGTAACATTTAAATAGTCATCTGTTACTTTGTGTTTAACATGGTCTGATGAAGCGGAGTTTGTTATCCTTGAAAGCACTTACCTGTTTGTACTTTTTAGAATAAAAGAATCAACAAAACAAAGCAAAGATCGCATTTGCTGTGTTTGGAACCTCTGTGGTTGCTTTCTTCCTTTCCCTCCTTCCATCATTTCATGCATGATCTCTTTTCTGGAATACATCACCATACATCTCCTTTTTTGATTTCTCCAAATCTTTTGGGTTTCTAATACCGTGATAGGAACTGACCCCATTCCTAAATCAAAGTATGATTAGAGTTCATGAAATTAGTATTGTTTCAGTCTTGATGTCAGCCAGACGTGTTCTTCGCAGCACCTGCAATGTGCCCAGTAATGACTCTTTCTGCAATTCGTATGGAGTTACTTGTATTGGTAACATATCTAAATACGATTGTACATTCTTTTTTGTAACAAACCATTGCTCCTACTACTATTGGAACTGTCTGGGTATCTTTCTTCCAAATTGCTCTCATTTCTGCCTGCAAGTCCTGATATTTTATGACTTTGTTTCCATCTGTACCCAAGACACTGTAGTCATTGGTTGTAGCTATTTCAATGATCAGTGCTACTTTTGCCATTTCATGGACCATTATATCTTGTTTTCTCACATCTATCTTTTGAATTGTTGGTAATGGGTAATCCCATGTGATGCAGACTTTCTATAATGCATTGTGCCTCATGTTTCCTGCGTTTTTCAGCTACTTCATATTATAATGTTTGCACAATCTCCAGTGCAACAGTCTTGCCACATTATTATGCCTTTCAGTATACAGTCCGTCTGCCATTAGTATATTACAAACAGCAACAAGGTGTGCAACTTTTCCCAGTTCTGTTTTACAAAACTTACATTTGTCTGTTTCTCCCACATGTTCAATGGACTTTGTAAACCAAAGTGTACATAGCCCACTATTAACCTTTCATCTTTTGGTTTGAATTTGCCTCTCAACCATTCCTGCATTCGATCTTGATCAACATGAGGTTCTTCCAAGAGTTTTCTATACCTGCAACTATATTTATGCATTTTCCACATTTCTTGCCTTCTCATCTGATCCTTCACCTTATAATCTGTCTTTTGCTTTTTGGCACATTCAGTTGCTGCCTTCTTTTTATCTACTTCTGGTTTGATTTCCATTCCTGCTTGACGCCAATATGGTTCTGCTAGCCTAAGCAGGTAAGTCATCTTAGATTTATTCTCCTCATGTTTCAAAACTTTCACTACATTTGGGTCTTGTGAGGTAAGCAGATATGTGTGGAGTCCCACGATTGCAGATCGTACATATAATCAATTTCAAGGAGGCCCATTCCTCCTTCGGAACGGGGAATATATAATCTTGGTATGCACTGATTTTTATAAATCATTTGGTGAGCATGAAGCATCCTTCTTGTTTTCCTATCTAATCTATCCATCATATTTTGGGGCCAGTCAATCACTCCAAAACTGTAAGTTAGGACAGGAAGAGCAAACTGGTTTATAGCTTGTATTTTGTTCCTAGATGTCAACAATGTTTTCATGATTCATTTAAGTCTTCTAAAGTACTCCTTACTGTTTTATTTGCATTTGTTCATGTTTTATTGTTGATCCTTCATCAATTCCCAAATATTTATACACTCCCTCTTGCTCAAGTTCTTTTATATCACATTCTTGTCCCAAACTGATGTTTTCTTGGTGCTGCAGTTTTCCTGCTTTAAAGGTTGCTTTTGCACATTTATCAAGACCAAATAACATTCTTATGTCATCTGAAAAAGTTTTGAAAACTTGTAGATGTACTTTCAGTTCCTCATCTGATGAGCTATGCAGTTTCAAATCATACATTTTTAAATACTCTTTTGTCCATGAATGTGGGATATAATCAAATGCTTTTTTGTAGTCAGTCCATGCCATACTTAACTCATTCACTCCAATGGAGCTCAGGAAGTTTGCACTATAACTTCTAATGGGTGGAGCCTAAGCCTTTTGACAGAATCATTTTATGTCCTCACATTTCAAAAAAGCAGTCATATCTCTGGAACCATAGGGATTATGAAATAAGTATAACTGGCAAACTCTTCAGCACAAAATATTTTTATAGTGGTAGTATTCTTTAGGTGCTTGGTCTTAAACTGAATTTTATAAGTCACAGTAAACACAGTGACTATTACATTAGTAATATTTTGTAAACAGCTTACAATATCTTTGCAACCACTCAAGTTACACACATACTGTCAGCAACATTTTATTCATCTAGCTGAGAGCTTTCATATGAGGCTAAGGATTTTGTCTCTGTTACTTGGTTGTTGAGATATTTAGAAAAATGTGAAAATTATATCTATATAAATTAATATCATAAAAAACAACAGTTAATATCTATTTGCCTGCACTAGACAGAGGTCAAACATTAATGCAGTTGAGTTTGCTATTGTGTAAGCTTTAAGATTAAATCTTTTCAAACCATGTACATAGCATGGTTTTGGAATTATTGATTCAAATATGAACAAGCAATATATGAAGCCTAGAGGTGCAGTAGGAGTTAACTGCAGATGCACCTGGAGGCATCACTTGGATGTAATGACTTAAATTCTTCCCCTTTTACTGTTCTGCTCTATGACTTTAACAGCAAATGATCTTTTGTTCCATATGACTTTCTTTTATTGCCCTTTTGTTCTATTGCTATAATTGAGTTTTCTTCTAAATGACTATAGACTCTGTCAGCATCAATTCCAGTATATAGTTTACACGTCGTCAGAAGGCAAGTTACTGGTCTATAATTTTTAAGAGTGACCCTGCAAGTTACCCTAAGTATGAGCATTGTTTTTCTTGTTGTTAGCCACGTTGGTGTCTGTTCGGGGTGTGCATATGAATAGTTCTTACTCATGGCTAATCTTCATGCAAAGATGCTAATACTTTTAACGAGAAGTTAGGTACTGCATCTGGGCCTAGGCTTTTACAGTTTGAGGCTTTTATTAACTTTGTTTCAATCTCTCTGTCTGTTACTTCATCCCATTTCATATCCTGTACCTTTAAACTTTGTATTATTTCTTTTACTTCTTCTATCCATTTAGCATTTCTGTTATGTTCCACAGGATCTTCTCCAAAATGTATCTATTTCTTCTTTATATCTCCCTATTTGCCCTGTCATATGTCTTCTCAGGAAGGTATACCATGGAACCATCATGGCTAAGAGTATTTTATTTGTCCATGTCTCTGTTACCCCTACTGTATCTATACCTTTCTCTCAGATATCACAGCACAGTAGCAGTCTCCAGACATTTACTCTGTCTACCTTCTTTATCTAGAGTTTTGTCCTTGCTTCCTTAGCATCTCCTGTCTACTACTCACCACTTCTCTCCTCCATGCTTTATTCTGGCTGTTAAATCTCCCACCCCTTCCAGTTCTGTTTAAAAATATGCATCCAAATTTACTAACTTCTCTTTCAGTATCAAGCCCATTTTTGGGCTGCAGTATAGTCTGTTTTTCTCAAGAACTTCATCATTTTCTTGGTTTACATACCAGTTTATTTATTTATTGATTTATTTATTTATTGACCAGGAAAGTCGACTGGGTCAGAAACCCATTTTCAGTGGAGGCCCGGGGAGAAAAGCTCCACAGTTAATCAAATATTATACAGCACAATTACAAAATGAAAGAAATATGTATGGATACTTAATAACATACTTTCAATTACAGAAGAATGATCATAGACTTTAGTATAGTATAACATACTTTCAGTCCTCAAGACAATAATCATAAAACATGGTAAAATTGATACATATCAAAGGTAGGAGAAACAGTGATTTAGAGGAGGAACAAAATATCAGAGAGGGTTAAAAGCAGCATCTAACTAGTTAATATTAACTTTGAACTATTGTTCCTCCCACTATCCTGTATGCAGCAATTATACTCCTCTGTAGTTTCTCTCTAAGCCCTGCAGACTTTGGACCTCAGCAGGATTTCAAAAAAGGTCAGCGTGTTCTCTGACTCCCTGCACCTCACTTTCAGCTCCCTACCCTTTGGAATTCCTCCTCAGCGTTCATCCTGCTGTGTCTCTTGTCTCTCAGTGCATTCCTATATTAGGCATGTTCTCCCTCCTCCTTGTTGCTACCTTGTCCACTCCCGGTATCTTTACATTATTGTAAGATCTCGGACATGTTTTTTTGATACTTAATGTACTTCTGGGCTGACACTGAAATCAGTCCATTGAGATCAGAATTCTACCCTGGTAAACAAATTCAAATAAATAAATAAAATGCCTGGTAATTCCTAGCTAGTGTTAGCCCAGGAACTGTCTCCACATCTGCCAGATTTCTTCATCCCTTTTCTCTCCATTTTTAAGTTCACTGGGAAACACACTTTCAACCACCAGTATCCCTTCATCCCCACTCCTTCTGGAATAACATTTCTGATTGTTCTTTTCACATGACTGTCTTCTATGTTCCCCCTATGTGCTTGACCTCCTCCCTTTGGTTTGCTAAATTTTAAAGATTTTCCTCACAACTGGCAGCTAGCTCCTCTTGCTGCATCCATAATGCCTCTCCGTTCTTCTTCTTTCTAGATCTGATTACTTGCATAACTGTCTGTCTGCTTCCTAGACTCCATGCAATTATGTTCATCTTAACTGCTTTTCCCCTTCCACTTTCATTTCTGATGGTTCATTCATCCTTCTCACTGTTCCTCATGGTGTCTCTTGTGGCCACTACCTCTGACTAGATATTTCTGATTTGTAAGTCTTGTTTTCTTTATTTCTTCATGTCTACTAGTTATTTTTGCTACTTGGCCCTTCGGGTCTATATTATAACAAAGAACGATCGAATGATCGAACGTTGTTATATTGAACTCAAAAGTTTGAATTCACAACACATCAAACTACCAGAACAGTGATTTTTTTTCACAGGGAATAAAATCGCTGTTCCCCAAAAAAACAAAACAAAAACAAAAACAAAACACATTCAAACATTACATACCCCCAGATGTGGGGGACTGTGCCCCCCACACACCCCTACTTAAATATACCAACTCTGAGATCACACTACAGTGCCGGATATGGCAAAGTGATGGAAGTGGCCAAGCGACTTCTTTCCCAGGGAAAGAATTTGCTTACATGCCGCTTCATCATTTTGCGTTTTTGACATTTGAAATTCGACAAAGACGCATTTGACAATAGGATAGCTGATAGGAACCCAGCACTTCTATGTCTTAAACTGAATGGATCCTTATCCTGATTTATCATGCCTGACTGATCTAGTTCCTCTGCTATATCCACTTCACTAACTTCCTTAACTACCAGACCTACATTCCCCAGGTCCTTGAGTCTGATTTATAGAACCACATCCTACATACTTAACCCCTGTGCACTTCTTCCTGGCACTGACACCTCTCCTGACATCCTGTCCTCACTCTCTCTGGCTCTATCTTAGCCTGTGCTAGCACTTAGCTATTTTAACTCGCCATTTCACTTTGTTGCTTTGATTTTTCTTTTGTTTCCTTTCCTTTTTATTTTGTCTTTATGTAAATGAATTCAAAATATTTATTAAATTCAAAATGTTTATTAAATGTCTATTCAAATTCAAAACATTTATTAAATAATATTCAATACTTTACAGTTTAATTAAGCACAATGATGGTGTATATGCAATAAAACAAAATGTTGTTAAGCAGTTATGGCCTGCAGTGGTACTATACATGGATTAAAAATGCATATTATCTTATTAAAACTGATAAATAAATCCACCAATATTTATATACCTTCAGGGCACTAAGATACAATTGTCTTCCCCAAGCCATGTATAACAAAAAATATGTAAATGCAAAACCAACTAACAAACAATTTTAGTTCAAGATCACAAAGGGTGACTCTAGTAAACAAATCTAAGTTTACCCAGTGAGCAAAACACAATTCCTATTTCATGAAACTCATTGAAATAGACAGTCATCTGGCTTTTTTGACAGCTAAGGTCTGTCTCATATAAGTCAACATTTAACAATGTCCAGGAAAATGCAGATCTGCCACTACCAAAAAAGAAATCCAGAAGTGTTGTCAATGCAAAAGACTCAGTACAATTCCAGCCAAAGAAAGGGCTTCTTGTCTATCTAGTACAAATCACGGATACCAAACTTCTGTAATAGCTAAGAGAAACAACCAAATAAGTAACAGGAACAAAGATACGAGGAAGAACAGTATCACAAAATCAGACTGTAGCCAACATTGTAGTGCTGTACTGCTCCAGAACTCCAGCTCAATTAAGGATACCATCTCCTTTTTCAATATATCACAAGCAACAAGGCAAGGAAACAGCCAGAGAAGGACACTCTAGCCACTTCCACACACAAAAAGGCAAAACTATATCCTTAAAGTCTGTAAAAGAAGCAGGAAGGCATGAGTGATTAAGCAAATGTGTAACTTTTTAATGCATCTGTATTTCAGTTAGTGAAAGTAATGCTGAATGCCACAAGTCTAATAATGTATGAAATGTTTTACACATAAAACTGCATGGCTAGATAATGCCACATGAAAACAAAACCAATCTCAACAAGCTGAGTGTAACAATAACTAAAGAAAACTTGCATTTGTTCTGTCAATGGCCATCAACAATTACTAAAGAAAATCCATATTCCTGCACCTAGTGACTACATATGCATGTGCTTCGTTGGCTGTAATGTCTATACGCAGTATTTCACAGAAACCCGCATAGCAGCACAGATGAAAGATTCACAGTTTAGGTGTACAGGAAAGTACTATTGTCTGCAGCAGTAATTATTAGAAGCACTGTTGAATGTCCCCCTTAAGCACAGCTGGCCGCTGATCCTCTGCAGCATGAAGTAGTTAAAAGCACTGCTTTGATTTCCTACAGGACTGATGAGCGCAGTCCACCTACAGAACTAACAGCCGAGGAACATTATTTGCCTTTCCCAAGAGATCTGTTGCTATACAGAAGAAAGCACTTACAAATGTTGTTTAACTTTTCCCAAGAGGACTTAGAGCACTCTTACGCCTCCAGAAAGACGACTGCAGTCTTTTCCTGCTTACTGAGGGTACTGGCACTCAGATGTAAAGTTATCTTTCTCTGTAAGTTGTCCAGACCTTTCAATATGTTATTGTGAAGATCCTGAACAGCTGGCTCAAATCAAGGATAGTTCATTAGCATCTTTCAATATTCCTTGGTTTGGATACCTCACATTCAAAAAAAAAAAAAAAAGAAAAAAATAGGTATACCACATATACGCATGCACACACACATTAAACTAGTATTATGATCACTTACAGAAGTACTTGTTCACATTCAAATTTGTTTTGGTATAACTGAGAATCCTTAGGTTTTCATAAGGTCTCATAGAAATGGAAGATTTGTTGGCACTATTCCCTCCAGCAGACGAACAGAAAAAACTTAGATGTCAGGGAGAGAAATTATATTGTACATCATTAGTGGTAGTACAAAGTCATGTAGGATAAATATGTTTCTATGATAAAAATGCATGCTATTACAGAATTTTTCAGTTAAACTTGCTCACCAAAATACTCATAGGTTTATACGTTCATAGGTGTATACAAGGCTTATGACTATTAGTGCCTTTATAAGCCTAGCTGTGCAACCTAAATGCATCCCACAAGTTATATGTTTTAGACATTTATATAGGGGGTGATTGTTAGTTAAGTCATGTTTTACTGACTGTGTCTGTCCATCAGAGATGTAGGCGCAAGACCGGGGTGAATTTTTGATTTCCCAGCCAATGGTCCAAGTTACGCTTACATGGAGTTAGGGAGGACTTTGCTTCACATGGATGGGGAGCCTGTTCCAGAGAAAGAGAATTTTCTGAGATATGTATATATATATATATATATATATATATATATATATATATATATTTATATATATATATATATATATATATATATATATATATATATATATATATATTTATATATATATATATATATATCTGTACATCCATGTCCTATTTATGTTTCAAGCAAAAATTTAGGTCTTTAGATCTGGTAGCTCTAATGCTATTTGTTTTGCCAATGTGCAAAGGGTCATCAGAGTAGAGTCCAGGGATGTACTGATGCCAGGCATAGATCACCCCTCAGTAGTCTGTAGGAGACTGAGTATAGAGTTAGGGCTTTGAGGTGATCCATAGAGGACATTGTATTTATGCCCTGTATTCTTTTTTGTAAGGAACCTTTGCCGACATTCTAGTTGCTGCACGTGTCTGCTCAGGTACATAGTGTATGGGGCATTATACTCAATGATGGGTCTGATATGGGCCAAGTATAGTGGTACAGTGACTTCCCTGGACTTTGATGCCAGCACTTGATATAAGCTAAGCAACACAGAAGGATTTTCTTACAACCTTGGATACATGTTGGTCAAAGGCCAGGTTTCCGTTTACATGTGTTCACAGATCCCTGCCTAGTGGGTCAACTCTTATGGGTGTTTTATTGATGACATAATGCCCTGGAGTGGCTGACTTCCCAAAAGGCACTATAATGCATTTTTTGGCACTGAGTTTTAAGGCCTGGCTTTGACACCAGTCATTTGTCTGTGTTAGACCCTCTTGTAAGATGTTAGCTTCTTGGAAGGATTGCACGACTGCTACCAGTTTGCAATCATCTGTGAACTTGGTCAGCCTGAGGACTTTGACACTGGCCTTGACTTCTGAGAAGTAGATGCCCAGAACCAAGTCTTGAGAGACTCCACTGGTCACTGGCCTCTTCGAGGAGGTGATATAACCAATCCTAACTTCCTGGGTCCTATCTGTGAGCCAGCTGGCTATCCAGCATGTTATACAGGGGTTTGTGCCTAATTCTGTAAGTTTGTTAACAAAGTCCGAGTGGGGTATTGTAACAGATGCCTTAGCCAGGTGAAGGTAGGCAGTATGCACTGTTTTATCCTCATGTATTGCCTTGATGACCCTCTCATAGAAGTCTATCTGGTTCAGTGGGCATGGGCCTCCTCTGAAAAAGCCATACTGGGATGGATCCTGTGTCTGAAGGTCTCCTATGTCTTTGTTGATGATTTCCATGATAAGTCTTTCCATGGCTTTGCATATAAGATTAGTCAGACTAATGGTCAGTAGTTTCCAGGATCTCTTGATGGTCTGCCTTATGAAGAAGGATGCCTCTATTCTTGTGGCATGAAGCCTGTTTTAAGACTATAGTTGAATAGTAACTGTAGTGGCCCTGATAGGTCATATTTTAGATTATTCAGGATGCAGCCCAGGATATTATTGGGGCCCATTGAGGCTGTGTTCTTGGCCTTACTGAGCACAGCCAGGACATACTCTTTATTTATAGTTGGCTGGTGTATGTTTGAAGTTATTTCCTGGGAGGTGGCTGGGGGAGAATGGGGGTAAAACTGGAACTGAATTTCTCAGCCAGCAGATTCGCTATATTGCTCAGCTCAGTGAATGTGGCACCATTAACCACCATTTCAACCACTGTTGTGTTCTACCTTTGAGGTTTCTGACATAGCTGAAGAAGGTCTTATGATTGTCTTTTGCCTAGGAGGCTATCTTGACCTCAAAATTGACTTTACTGGACTTAATTAGCACTCTTAGCTGCCTTGAGTTTTATATTTATGGAAGTTACACTTCCTGATTTTATTCATGATTTTTCCTTTTGTTGTATAGCTTGTTTAACTTGGAATTAGCTAGAGGGAATGCCACCAGGTTGGTTTGTCTTTGGAGTTAGTTTTGGGCTTACTTCTGGTAGGTACGGCAGCCTCTATGTAGCCATTGACATGGTTATTCAGACTTTCTGTGAACAATTCCGCATAGCTGCTGTGCTCTCTGGGTTTGGATGAGCACTGTATTTTGACAAACTCTTACTTAACAAAAGGTAGTTTACCTTGGAATAGTTCCTAACTATTACTGAGTTTACTGGGGTTATTGAGTTGATTTTTCTTTTGAAGGAGACACGTTTATAGTCAGCCCTTACCAGGGAGGATGTGACATTGGGGATGGTGCAGATTTCTTCCATATTTCTGAGCATGACACCCAGTATATTGGAACCTCTAGTGGGCATATGCACTAACAGGTTAAGGGTATTTGTATTTACAAAGTCCAGGAATCTCTGTGCCTGCAAATTTGGGGTTGTGTAAGATTCTTTGTCTATAGAAGGGTATCTAAAGTCCCCCATGAGTAAGGTATTAGTTTGGATGGTGAGTTTCTCCAGTAGTTTTAACTATAAGTTTCATGGGGCATTGAGTGTGATCTATAGCTTGCTAGGATATAGTACAAGATTTAATCTATGGTGACCTGCACTTGAAGAAACTCCAGGGCATCATCCTGTTTAACTAACGTAGAGGTGTGCTCATTATTGATGTATATTGAGCCAACTCCACCTTTAGTCCCTGTCTGTGCAGCTACTGGTCTAAAAGTGTGGAAGGCACTGAAAACATGCATTGCTGCTATACTCTACAACTTTAAACCATGTCTTGGTAACTGCACAGATGTCTATGTTCTCCAGAGTGAGGAGTGCTTGGAGATAGGTTTTTTTTGTTTAGGCTCATGGCATTGAGCAGTCACACCTTGAAGTTCAGTTGAGTTGATTTTGTTATGTCTTGAGGTTTGTCAATTTGGTATTGCCTGAAAAAGGCTCTGTGGGGAGGGTTAAAGTTTTAGCCATATTTGAAAGCCTAGAAAAGAAAGGTGCAGACCATAAAACTCAATTGTCAGAAGTGGGATTCTAACCCACACCTTCAAAGGAAACTGCAACTTGAACACAGTGCCTTAAACCACTTAGCTATCCTGAGAACTACTCAAAATGAACACTTGCTGAATGTAGAATTTAGCATAATATTATTTTTATGTGTCTTTGGGGGGGTGGGCCACCCCCCTTCATACAGAAAGCTTTTGCCTTATATGTGCTACAGTAATTCTGAGGTCACTGCATGCTGGGGACAGGATGAATTCTCAACAGTGCCACCAAAACAGATTTTGAGAAACATTTTACTGAAAATATTCTCATTCAGTAGAAAGACATGAAGTATAGGGAACATTAACAAAACAGCATAACTTTCAATCACATGTGGCTGTGTCATACTGTACCTGCTAGAAACTTCTGCTCACATTTACACAAAAGGATACATTATGACAAGATGATGCTGACAGCAATCTCATTGATCCAATCAGACTGAAAATAAATCCCCAGAAAGAGAATCCTCTGTAAATGGATTTTTTCCTGAAGACCAGTCCACTTACATATCAGCTTCCTTCCATAAATGTGCTAACTGCATGGTCAGTCAGTTATGGGGAAATAGAAATGCCCTACAATGATTTTACAGTTAAGTAAAATAATTCAAAAAATCTGGAAGGACTTTGGGCAGGGGTGGCTCGTGCTATAGGACTGTAACCCCCCCCCCACCTGTAGAAAAAAACAAATCAAAACAAATTGTGAAGTCCTGGAACTCCGCGCATGCATGCTTGGAGTTCCTGGAACTCCAGACTACTGTGTCAGGCAGTCCAGATAGGGGGAAAGGCATCTCTGCCCTGCAGATGCCCAAAAGTCTGTGCGGTGAAGACTGCACAGAACAGAAGAACTTTGGACTGCATCGGGATTCCAGACTACTCTTGCGGGTAAACAGTTGAGCCTTCTCATGGGGAAAGGGGCTTGTACGGACGGGACTGAAACACTGAGAACAGCTTGCACAGATGGGACTGAAACACTGAGAACAGTTTGTGTGGGATGGGGAAAGGAAGCAGACATTAGCTTGCACGGGAACACAATAGCATTGAAGGGAACGAGAAGTGTCATGTGTGTGGGACCAAGAAGTGTCATGTGTGGGACCGAGAAGTTTCGTGTGTGGGACCCAGAAGTGTTGTGTGTGGGACCGAGAAGTGTTGTGTGTGTGGGACTAAGAAGTGTTGTGTGTGTGACCAAAAAGTGTTGTGTCTGTGTGTGTGGGACAGAGAAGTGTTGTGTGTGTGTGGGGGACTGTGAAGTGTTGTGTGTGTGTGGGACTGAGAAGTGTTTTTGTGTGTGTGTGTGTGTGTGTGTGTGTGTGTGTGTGTGTGTGTGTGTGGGACCGAGAAGTGTTGTGTGTGAGTGTGGGACTGAGAAGTGTGTGTGTGTGTGTGTGTGTGTGTGTGTGTGTGTGTGTGTGTGTGTGTGTGTGTGTGTGTGTGTGTGACCAGGAAGTGTTTTGTGTGTGTGTGTGTGGGGGGGTAGCTAGAGAGAACACATGGTGATGGGTAGAGAATTCCTCAGGCTTGAACCCTGTACCTTGGGTGCAGGTGGCAAGGGCCTGAATTCCCTTCCCACCACCATTTGTAAAAAATTTGCAGATTTTTGCCTCATATTTTTTCTGTTCTGTTCCTCATAAAAATCTGTGGTTTCTGTATTTTTGGCTCCTTGTGCAGTGGTGCAGTGGTAGCATTGTTGCCTGACAGCTATAGGTTCTCTGGCTTGATTCTTGGCTGGAGTGCCTTCTGTGTGGAGTCTGAATGTCCTCCCATCTTACAAAGACATGTGTCTTGACTGTTTCTTCCTAGGCCTCTGCTGAAAACTGGCTTTTGTTCCATGTCAGACTTTCCTGATTAACAAATGTAAAATTGGCTTTTGTTCCAGGTCAGACTTTCCTGGTTAACAAATGTTAAATAAATAAAAATAACAGGCATTTGAATTTCAGACTTCATATTTTTCAGAAAGTATATGGTAACACAAAACCTTTTATTCTAGCAATTTTCTAAGTTTATAAGATGGATATTTGAAATTTGTCCCTATTTCTGGGACTGTATTCCCCCATTATTGGCTTTGTCCAGGTTTTTTTGTGCTAAGGTTGAGAGCTATGGTGAGAACTGAATTCATTGAATATGTTTGGGGGCTATATTCCCGCATTACTGGCTTTGTCCAGGTGTTTTTTGCTAAGAGGTTGACAGCTACGGTGAGAACTAAATTCACTGAATATGTTTTGGGGCTGAATTGCTCCATTATTGGCTTTGTTCAGGTGTTTTGTGCTAAGAGGTTGACAGCTATGGTGAGAACTGAATTCACTAAATGGTAATCATTTAAGTTTCAGTCTTCCTCTCTTTCACAAAACAGCTGATTTGGCATAGTGGTATGTTGCTCTGACTGTTTTGCACAGGGTCCTTGGTTCAAGTCTTGGCAGTGAAATGCATGGTGGTAACAGCATTTTATTCTAGCAACTTTCCAACATTATACAAGCAATGTTCAAAATGTGTCTCTGGTTTTGGGATTTTGTCCCCCCCCAATAAATTTTAGCTTTTTCCAGATTTCTTGTGCTGCAAAGTTCAGAGATACAGCTGAGTGTCGAGTAGATTTTACAAGGAGCTGAGAGCTGCAGGGGAACAAATGTTTAGCGCTGCTTGTGCTAAGTCTGCTTGCATTGTTAATAGCACAACAGGTAGTGTACTTGCTTTTGATGCAGAAGGTTGTGGGTTCTACTCCCACAGTAGGTAGATGCATTGCTGATACTGTACTGTGTTGTTAAGGGGGTGGATGCTGCAGTCCTTCTTGGCAAAGATACCTAGTAACTATGGACCTGTTATCAGTTTGCCATCCATTCCCTATTGCAATATTACTAGCTTATCATTTTTTAATGCAACAAAGGCAATTTATTCCTCAAGGGCAACAGGCACTTTATTTGTAGATGAAACATGAAATATAAAGTTGTTTGCTAGCAACAACCTCTTCATTAGTTACAGATTTCTTTAATGTGGAATTATTTTAGATGACTTTCACTTCTTCAGAGATTGTGCATATTTACTAATACTGGTGGACTGTAGAAGTTTGAGTAGACTTTTACAATGGAAATGTTCTGAATTGGGCAGTTTTGTCATTATTGGTACATGCATTTTGTTTCATTGTTTACTGGAAAAATGTTCAAAACAATAAATTTAAAATGCCTTCTAACAACTGTACTGTATTGTACAAGGAATATAATTTAATGCAATCAGGAAGGTGTATCAAAGAGCACGTGTATGTTTTGTGTGCAAGGGGCCTATGATTTGAAAACAGCCCAAAGTTAATCTTTATCTGCCACTGGCAAAATGTATTTTCTTTGAATGTGGGTTTCAATGCTGTTTCAATGAGTGTGAGTTTCAAGGGCAGAGACGTTTTAATGCTAAGTCTATTTTCATTGTGAGAGTGCATTGCTTTGTTTAGCAGATATCTATTAGTGTTTGTGCTGCAAAATGCAAAATAAAACTTTCAAATGAAATCCAAATCATTGCAGAAGTAAAGCAGTATGCATATTACAGTGTTTATGGTAAATGTGGTGAAATAACTAAGGAATGGGACATTGGAATGGCTGCAGGGGGGATGCTCCATTCGACCATGATTTTGTGAGGGGGGAAGGGCAGCAAACTCAAAGACAGCCCTGGCTGAACTATAACTCTCAACTGCCCAGATTTTTGCAGAATGATTTTTGCTTCTTATTTTTGGTTTGTTCCTCATAAAATTTCTGGTTTTCTGGCAAATCATTTAGGAATGAAGTCACTAAATAATGGCAGACATTGAGTTTCAGACATCATAACCTTCAGAAAAATGCATGCTAAAGCAATACCTGTTATTCTATCAACTGTCGTAAGTTTATACAAGAGCAATTTTTAGTACTGTTTCTATGTTCCTCCAATATATTTGGCCTTGTCCAGATTTCCTGCATTAAGAGATTGAGAGGTAAATGCAAATAAATCACTTTATAGAATTAGGAATATCCAAACCTCTCAATTGTCCCCAATTATGGCTCAAAATGTTGCTCTCCCCCTAATAATTCCTCCGCAAAATAGCAGTTTTAGAAGAAAACATGGAGGGTTTACAATTATAAATAACTGTAATGATCAGAGTTATAGATAACTTCAGAAATGCATGTAGATTCTCTTATTTTGTCAGCTGCTCAAGTTAACAGTACTAATATTAAAAAGGTGTCCCTTCTTTGACAGGTTCCCAGCTGTATTGTGTGGCAATTTTATATTTTTGTATCATATTTTTGGTCTGTTTTTCATAAAATTGTGGTTTCTGACAAATTAGTGACAAATCATAAAAGATTGAAGTTAGAAAATAATGGCAGACATTTGAGTTTCAGATTTCATACCTTTCAGAAAATTCATACTAATGCAAGACCTACTACTATTCTATTATCCTTCTAAGTTTATAAGAGCAATATTTAAAAATTGTCCTTATTTTTGGGTCTGTGTCCCACTTCTATGTATGGCTTTGTCCAGATTTCTTGCTTTGAGGTTGAGAGGTATGAGCGTCAGAGCCATCACCATCAGCCAGAGACATTTCAAATTGTGACATACTTGTTGTACCTCACTCCCCCATGTAGTGACTCTGGATGTGTCCAAGCAAGGCAAGAAGCAGTTATGCAGTGTAAGTGTGTAGGGTATTCCCCCCATCCAAGGTAGACAAAAGTACGACAGTGGCTTTTCATCTGTCCTTGATTTTGCAGAATGTTCTGGTTTTCTGTCATATTTTGATACTGTTGATTTATGCTTCTTATTATTCAGAAAATACATGCTGTCGCAGTGCCCTGTTGCTCTGTGTTTAAGTAGCAATGCTTTAATGACCATCAGGTAAGCTTGTCGGAGATTGTAAAATGCAAGTAAGCTTTAATAAGCATACTGTTAAAGAATTACCAACATTGAAAACCTTTTTTGTTGTTGCCATGCAGAGAATATTTCATAGGTTCATAAGTTCATAGGTTTATACTAGGCTATCTGCCCTAGGGCATTTATAAGCCTAGCCAGAGTGTGTGTGGCTTTCGCCACCCCTTGGAATGAGAATACTATGACCATTTAGGGTTTAGTTTACTGTGCCTCTGTCTAGTAGTGACACAGAGATGACCCCCGGGGTAAACCTACGATCTCCCATCCACTCGTCAAGGTTTCTCTTGAAGAGAGTCAGTGAGGGGCTCTGCCTAACATGGACTGGGATTCTGTTCCAGAGTGTAGGGAGCTTCTGGGTTATGAATCTGTCCCTCCAGCATGTCCTATTTATTTCTGTGTTGAGGTTCAAATCTCTCGCTCTCATGGCTCTGGTGGATTTGGATTTTCTGAGGTGGAGCATGTCCATTAATTCCAGATTGGACATGGCCTTGTACATCAGGCATAGATTGCCTCTGAGTAGGTTGTATGTGACTGAATAGAGCTGGAGTTTCTTCAGCCGGGCAGCATATGACATATGTTTGAGACCCTTGATCCTCTTGGTGAGGTACTTTTGGGGTCTTTTTAACTGCTGCAGGTGTCGGGTAAGGTACATCCCAAATGGGGCATTGTACTCAATTATGGGCCTGATAAGGGAAGAGTATAGGGGCACAATGACCTCTCTTGATCTAGATGTGAATCCTTTCATGATAAGGTGGGTAATATAGAAGGTTTTCCTAACCACCTTGGCAATGTGAGTGTCAAATGAGAGGTTACTGTCAACTTGGGTCCCTAGGTCCCTGATTACTTCTTCCAGATTAATGGATTACCACCTATGTGGTAATTTGTGGGTACTTTGTTTTTCCCAAAGGGTATGACTATACATTTTTTGGCGTTCAGTTTAAGGCCATGGCTCTGGCACCAGTTATCCATTTCTATGAGGCCTTTCTGAAGGATGCTTGTGTCCGCTGGAGTATCAATTATGGCACCCACTTTGCAGTCATCTGCAAACTTTGTCAGCCACAATCCTCCTATGTTTGCTTGCACCTCAGAAAAATAAATGCCGAACAAGAGGGGTCCAAGGACCGAGCCCTGTGGGACACCGCTTGTGACTGGCTTAGAGTCTGACATGGCTCCAGCAATTCTGACCTTGTGGGTTCTGTCCTTGAGCCAGTTTGCAACCCATCTTATAACATATGGGTTTACATTTAAGCTGGTGAGCTTGTCTATGATGCCCGAGTGGGGTATTGTGTCGAAGGCTTTTGCAAGATCAAGGTAGGCTGTGTGAACTGCCTTACCCTCATCAATGGCCTTAGTGACTGTTTCAAAAAGTCGACCAGGTTCAAAAGGCAGGATCTGCCCTTGACAAAGCTGAATTGGGTAGGATCCAGTGTCTGTAGGTCCCCAATGTCTTTGTTTATGAGTTCCATAATGATCCTCTCCATAGCTTTGCAGACCAGGCTCATCAAGCTTATGGGGCGGTAATTTCCAGGGTCCATAGAAGCATCTCCTTTGTGGAGTGGGACCACTGTTGCTGTACGCCATTCTTTGGGCACATATCCTGTAGTAAAGCTAAGATTAAACAGAAGCCTTATGTGCGGGTTTAGTTGCTCTTGGAGTTCATGTAGCATGCAACCCAGGATACCGTCTGGTCCCACTGATGCTGTGTTTTTAGCTTTGGAGAGGGCAGCTCTCACCTGGGCATCTGAGATGTCAGGGAGGCTGCACTCTGCTGGGATAGATATTTCTCCTTTGGGGGAGGGGAAGTTTGCACTGAACCTGTCTGCCAGTATGTTGGCAATGTCTGTGGGTTCAGTGTATTTTTTGTCATTTTGGACTAACTCTGAGCATATCTGGGAGTTTCCACCCAGGTTTCTAACATAACTAAAGAAGGCCTTGTGATTGTCTTTAGTGTCTTTTGCATTTTTCTCTCAAAGTTGGCCTTGGATGATTTTATGAGTGATCATAGTTTTTTGCTAGTACTGATCAGAGATGCCTTCCCTTTTGGGGATTTTGCTCTGTCATGTAGTAGCTTCCTCCTCCTGTTGTAAAGCTTGCTAATGGCTGGGGTCCACCAGACAGGATGCCTGCCTTTGGGGGAATGGGTCTTGGTTTTATTTGGGATTGCATGATCCATGCATTCTTGAAGGTGTCCGTAGAAAGTGTTTATAAAGGATTCAGTGGTGTGGGCTGTGGTTTCCACTGGCCCAGGGGCCTTGAAGGTTACCACTTCAGTCTTAAGAAGTGTGAAGTCAGCTTTTGAGAAATTCTTCACTGTGGTCTTTTGTGCTGGGTGTGGGGGCGGGATGTGGATTTCCAGTGAGATTAATTTATGGTCTGATCTCACCAATGAGGGGTATACTTCTGGTGTGGAGCATTGTGTCCCCATGTTTGTGATGATCAGGTCTAGTATATTATCTCCTCTTGTGGGAGTGGTGACTAGTTGTTCCATCGCATTTGAGTTTATGAATTCTAGGAGCCTTTAGTCTAGGGTGTTGGGGCTTGAGTAATGCTCCCAGTCTATGTTTGGGTAGTTGAGTTCTCCCAATATGATGGTATTTGGAGAGACATTCATACTCTCCAGTGTCTTCAGGAAGGCCAAGTGGGGTTCCTGAGTTTGAGAGGGTGGTCTGTAGCATGCTACAAACTGCAGGGCAGTTTTGCCTACGGTTAGTTGCACATGGATGGTCTCCGATGCTTCATGCATTGCCACTAACCTGGAGGTGTGAGTATCTTTGATGAATATGGATACTCCCCCTCCTTTTGTGGTTCGGTCCAAGTTTTGGGGCTGAAAAGCATGATATGAGGTATAACCTGGTAGTGCTTGGGTGCTCTCAGGAGCCTTGAACCAGGTTTCAGTCACTGCACAGACATCGATGTTCTCCATACTGAGGAGGGCTTCGAGAGCATGTATCTTGAGGTTTAGACTTCTGGCGTTGAGCAGCATTACCCTTAGTTTTTTTCCACTTGTGTTTTCTAGGGAGGTGGGTTTGTCTTTTGAGCCTTGCCTAAAAAAGGCACTATGGGGGTGGCAAGATCCTTGGCCAATATCCGGAAGCCCAGGGGTGACAGACAGGGGTAACTAGATAACATATAAGCCTTAGGTATTGAAATGCATATGACAGTATTTGTAATAAAGGACAGGATTACAGTATTTTCAGAACCTTATTACATTTGTTGGAGACTTGCAGTCATCTTTGCAGGCTTTACCCATAAACTAAACAGAATGCCAATCTATCATGTGTGGTCCATAACCTGTGCAGTAATCCTTTAAGCAATTTATCTTGAGCTTGTTTCTTGTTTGCTGTTCATTTTTTACTTTGATCATGTCTTCCACATGTAGCACATAGATAGTTGTTGTCAGGCAGCAAGCCTCTTTTGGATAAGAAACATTTTTACAAGTGGGGGTATCACAGAGATTGCTGCTTTCAGCATGTTACTTGGTAATTTTATAAAGCTGAATACAAATTATAATTAGAACTGCAGTGCAAGGAGAAGTGGTTTGAGTTGAGTGCTGCTTGTTTTTTTTTATACTTGATTTTGACTGGCATTCCAGTAATCTCTTTAAAAAGTAATTTATTTTTTTCATGCCTCACAACCTTTGTGATTCCATCTAGATATTAAGTAAGCTGTCATGTAGCCAATGCATTGAATTTTTTTTCTTCTACACTTCATTTTGTCTTGATTGGACTCTCATAATGATGGTTTGGCACCCAGGGCAGTGTATTTAATTAAAGTTCCAGTTGTAGATTTGAGCATAGCTCCACCCCTTTCTAGTTGGCCACACCCCGTCATATTGGCCACACCCATTCCGCTGTCTCCTGAAGCCCCCCTTTAATTTGAAGTCACCAGCCACCACTGACTTTGGGGAACATGGATCATGGAGATTGCTCTCAGTCAAGATACTTTTATCAGAAGATAGAGCTTTCAAAAAGCTCACTTTGTACTGGGGGTGACATATAACGGGCACAATGTATGCTCATTCCATTTTTAAGTTGGTTGACCATGTCCTTTACTGTTACAGCAATGAAACACAATATAATTGTTATACAGTGGACTACAACTGTGGTTTCTGAACACATACTTGCATATGTTAATAACTAGTATAGTAAAAATGGACTCAAAATAAAAGTCACAAAGTGCAATATTGCTGCATTTGGTAAACAGTCCTTTAGTCCAGCTTATAGTATAGACAACAGTTCACTTCAAAATGAGACTGTAGTAAAAGGTCATGGAACAATGGTGGATAATTCCCTCTTGTTTGAACATCATGTTGCAATGGTGGTTAGGAAGTCCTTTTACATTGTGCAACTCATTGTAAAATGTATATCTTCAAGATCAAAAGAAGTTCTTACCCCCTTATATTCCATACTGATTGGGTTATCATAGAATATAGTGTTCTCTGTGGAATATATCTCATTAGACACATAAAGCAACTGGAAAGGCCACAGATATTCCTAACTAAAAACATGAAAGGATTGAAAATTTTGAGCTATCAGGACAGACTGGAAGCTTTATCCCTATTTAGTATCCTACAGACTCTTTAGGGGTGATATATGCTTTGTTTATTGGGCCATATGGTATCCAACAGTACAAACCTTCTTATTCCTTCATAAATCAAACACTTCTACAAATTCTAGGACCAGAGACCTAAATCTGCTCAAACAAACAAACAAAAACGAAGTGGAGAGATTTGTAATGAAGCACCTACCCCTTTTCTGGAACAAACTTCCTATTCAGATTAACCAGTGCAATTCAACATCTTCCTCCAAAAGAAAGGTAGATAATTGGAATGAGTATTGATATATTCACCTGAAAACAGCCCACTTCTGGTTCTCCAAGCCAGCAGAAACATACAGGTTCCAGCCAAAAGTTCACTAAACAAAAGAACAACTCTTCTTCTAAAAACACTTTGAATGTAGGAAAAGTTGTTTATAAACACATGTAAATCCATATAAACTTCCACAAAATAGTGAACAAAGACTGGTTTTGGTGGAAGCCCCACCTTCTTCAAAGTATCATTCTGATACAGCCTACACCATGCAATACCCCACACCATCCTTCTGGAGGGTTCCTTTTTTTCCTTGGGGGGGATATATTTTTCATTAGCTAAGCTTACTGATAGAGTAGTGGGAAATTGAAAACTGAGTACTAGGTGACTGATCAGTAACTGGTGCAGGTTTTTATTTTTCATTTAAGCTCGTAACCTGCAAACTGTTCCTACATATTGAACATACAATGCATTAAACAATAGTCCCACTGGTGCCTGCCAGTGCCATCAACATTTGCTGTTATTTACACAGATTCAGGTAACATATGCAGTAAGAGATAAACTTCTGTTGTTCAGCATTGGATGCTCTTTTACATAAGTGGGCAATCCCATCACCTGCACCCCCCCATGACAGAAGAGCTGGTCAGTGGCTGCTCAGGCCTTGCTCTGTCTAGCCCCTCATGTGCTACTTTTGCTGCTCAAACTTTAGTCACTTGTACTATACTGAGGGCTAGGATGTTGACGCCAATGAAGTTAGCTCATGTACATTGAAGAGTTCTCAGACACCATACTGTAGTTTAACACCTGTCAAAAGAAATCACCATGATCAGTAATACATAAATAGTGTTGCTAGATAGCTAATAGCTGTTACATTTTCCTGGTTTACAAAGGATGGCTAGCAACTGTAATCCAAACGTAATTTAAAATCAATAAGGCAGACATGTTCTTCTTTTCATGTTACCTGTTTTCTACTATTTGCTGTCGAATCATTTTCACATACTCAAAGCTTTCCCAGCAACAGATGTCATATACCAAAATGTAGGCATTTGCATTCCGGATACCCCTGCATCGAGAATCCATCCATTCCTGTGGGGAGAGGATTGGAAAGGGAGAAAGAAGCACAATTGTTTTTTCCAAAGTGAAAGCATGTCACTTTTTATCACTAAACTTTACTGGACTTTTTAACTATCCAAGCAAATAGCACACATCTGCTTACGTAACATTATGCACTGTATATCATTTAGAATACCTGTTACAAATCCATGCCCTATTCCATTTCACTTGAAGACAGCACATGCTAGTAAAGATAAACAAGCTGAGCCAGGGCAATCAGGTAAACTTTTATCATGGAGATGGCAGTTACATGTTATACTAGGCAGCAGTTAATCAAGTTAATTTATGATAGCACATACATTGATAAATATGTAAAAATATCAAAATCAGGACATTCTATGATGAGTACTAGTAGAGGAACATCTTTTCAAGTTTGCTTCCATGATTTCTGGGTACAGCAGAAACTGACCATGGGAGGTTCCTCTTGCCACATGAACATGTGAAACAAGTCTGAGGCAAGGACGTTGCAAGCATACGCTAGGTACACTATAGCTTTCACTTGGCTAGCCAGGGGGTAGCAAAAATGTCAAGGGAAAAAAAAGTCCTAAAATTTCTTCCCCCCTTCCCCAGTCCTACCTGAAAAGTTTATCAGCTGAATGACTTGTAAGCATCGGGAGAGGGGTTGGTAACCTGATCAGAATGCAAGAATTACTTTTTTTTTTTAATTTTACTTGCAGGTGTATTTGGCGAACTACATAATTCTTGTTAAATACAGCTGCAGTCAATTAGTTCTTCCCCTTTGGATCTTAGGTTGCTGGCAGCTGAGGAGTTCTGAATTCATTGCATCAAGTGAGTGATTTAATATGTTTGTGGAGTCATCTGTAATTGGCGGAGGAGTAGCCTAAGATATGTTTTTTTTTGAGGAGGAATTGCCAGTGCTGTATGGTTTAATGTCCATACTACATGCTTTGAGTATGAGTGAGTCGCTGTATTTTATCAGTGTGTGCACCCCATATACCCATAGCCTCCTGAAATTTGTTTGGGTGCATGCCTACCACTGTGTGTGTGACACCATCATGGTGTAGTTGCTAGTGCTTCCTTGCCTATTTGCTACACCTCCCGGGTGGACTTGAAGTGAAGACAAACCGGTCGGACAAACGAGGCACTTCTTTTGTTGCATGTGGTATGGATGTAAATAACAAATTGTGTGTGTGTGTGTGTGTGTGTGTGTGTGTGTGTGTGTGTGTGTGTGTGTGTGTGTGTGTGTGTGTGTGTGTGTGTGTGTGTGTGTGTGTGTGTGTGTGTGTGTGTGTGTGTATACAAAGATCCAAAAATAGGGACAGCTTTTAAATATTGTTCTTATAAACTTGGACAGTTGCTGGAACAACTAGATTGATGTTAGCATGCATTTTCTGTGTGTGTGTGTGTGTGTGTGTGTGTGTGTGTGTGTGTGTGTGTGTGTGTGTGTGTATGTGTGTTTGAGAGAGACTGAGAGAGAGAGAAAGAGAGAGAGACAGAATAATAGGGACAGCTTTTAAATCTTGCTCTTGTAAATTTGGACAGTTGCTGGAACAACTGGATCAGTGTTAGCATTCATTTTCTGAAGGAAATGAAATCTGAATAGGAAAAAAAGGTTGTGAATGGATGGATGGATGGATGGATGGATGGATGGATGGATGGATGGATGGATGGAATCTGGATTCTGGACTAAGCCAAACCTGATGAGGGAACAAAGGCTCAAAAATAAGGGCAGATTTTAAATATTGCTGTTATAAACTTGCTGGAATGACTAGATATATGTTAGCATGTTTTTTCTGTGTGTGTGTGTGTGTGTGTGTGTGTGTGTGTGTGTGTGTGTGTGTGTGTGTGTGAGACAGAGAAAGAGAGAGAGAACAAAGACAAATAGTATGGACAGCTTGTAAATATTGCTCTTAAAAATTTAAAACATTGCTGGAATAACTGGATGTTTGTTAGCATACATTTTTGTGTGTGTGTGTCTGAGAGAGAAAACAAAGACCCGAAAATAGGGATAGATTTTAAATATTGTTCTTATAAACTTAGACAGTTACTGGAATAACTCGAGTACTAATCCAGGCCATCTTTTGCTGGAGAGGGTTCCCCTGCACCCTAGTGGCTGGAGTGTGCAGTTAGATCTCATCTGATTGAAGGTTGCTGGAACAGGGCTCAGTTTTGAGCTCTTTATTGGTTAATTTGTTTAAATCAGTTTGTTCTCATTTGCTATATAAGAAAATCCAAGCTATCTGCTGATCTCTGCAAAACTTAAGTAGAATTTTTCACTGCATATTGCACTTTTGAACTGCATTTTTATCATATCACTGCTTATTTTAATTTTTTTCTGAAATTGTTGCACTTTGTTTTCTGTAGCATAGACTAGATTCAGACCTGCTGAATCTAGTTCTGTTTGTAAAACTTGAGCACTAAACCAGGACATCTTTTGTTGGAGAGGGTTCCCCTGCATCCTATTTGTAGGAGTGTGCAGTTAGAACTCATCTGATTGAAGGTTTCTGGAACAGGGCTCTGTTTTGAGCTTTATATTGGTTAATTTGTTTACATCAGTTTGTTCTCTTTTGCTACATAGCACCATACCTCTCAACTGTAGAAAGTTTTGCAGAATGTCCAGATTTATGCCTCATATTTTGGTCTGTTTTTCATAAAATTGTGTTTTTTGGCAAATTATTGGCAAATCATTGATGGCTGAAGGCTGAAAATAATGATAGACATTTGAGTTTCAGACTTTATACCCTTCAGAAAATCCATGGTAATGCAAAATCTGTTATTCTTCAACTTTCTAAGTTTATAAGAGCAATATTTAAAAAGTGTCCCTATTTTTTGGCCTTTGTCCCACCATTATTTATGGCTTTGTCCAGATTTCTTGCTCTGAGAGGTTGAGAGGTATGCATAGTGCCGCTTTTGTGCATCAGGCACTGCCACTCAGCAGTGGATACCATTGGTGGTTATAGACGCAATCACGTTTGCCTGCAAATTTTCCCTTAGTACTCTGTTCTTGCTCCATCTGTAAGTTCTCATGATTGTCCCTCACTGACAGGTGATACATTCAGTGAAGCTCCTGAGGTACCAACATAGATCCTACCCACTATCCCTTCATATTTATTGTCCACTTCTCCTGCCCTCTACTTTACTTTGTCCTTCCTGTCCTCTCACTGTTTTCTGACCACATCAACTTGCCAAGCATTATGGATGGACAATTTCCCACAGTTCTTCCAGCCAGCCTGGTCAACATGGGTGTCCTGAGGCAATGTGGCAATGCCTCATGTACACTGGCAACCCATTCTTCTAGTCCACACAAATTTATTATTTGACAGATGCATCTATGTCAACAACCTAGAATCCAGGCTCTCTCGCTCACCAGTGAGTTCATCTGATACTAAGCAAGTTGTCAGCATGCACACCTCACCTCCTGTACCTACCAAACCAACAACACATGAACCTATATACGTGGAGGTCCTTATCTAAACATCAGACACCTCCCAAACACAAACACAAGCATGCTTCATATAATACATCCTCTGCAGAACATAGTACACATAATATATCACACACCAGTGTCTCACCAGTCAAGCTCCTAAGGCATAACACAAAAACAAACATCTTAGTCATAGGCAACTCACTTGTGAGACACACAGATGTCTCTCTGACCAGGCTGGATATAGTAAAGGTTGCGGTCAGCTGTCTGTCAGGTGCTTGGATCCGCCACATCATATACGACTTGAGACGTACCTCATTGGACTATATAAAGAGAGACATGACTGAGCTCTTTGATTATGTGTCTCAGGCAGGTATGTCCCTAGCCTTAAGCAGCATTTTACCTTTGCCTAGGATGATACATCAATACAAACAAAAAAATGATTACAACAATTGGCTTAGTTTCTGGTGTCATTCAAAGTGGATCCAGTATCACATGGGCTGACATGGTCAACAGACCTCAGTGCTTTGCCAGAGATGGTCTTCATCTGTCACCCCTAGGATTTTTGGTTATTGGCAAGGCTCTTGCTATCCCCATAGTGCCTTTTTAGGCAATGTCATAAGAACAAAATTCCTAATGTAAAAATAATCTCTAAAAACAGTCTCAAGGTTATGCTGCTAAATGCTAGGAGTCTAAACCAGAAACTACACTCACTGGAAGCAGTCCTTATCCTGGAAGATGCTGACATTTTTGAAGTCACTGAGACCTGGTTTAAGGCTCTGGAGAGCACCCCAGCTATACCAGGTTACATTTCCTTCCACACGTTCAGACCACAAACTGAAGCATGAGAACTGAAGGATGTGGTGTATTAATTTTCATTAAAAATGCATACACCTCTAAACTGGTTAAACAGCATGATTCCATCAAATTACTTCAAGTGCAATTGACTGTAGGTAAGACCATTCTTCAGGTCATTGCCAGCTATGAGACCCCCTCCATGAATCAGGATATCCACTCAGCCTACTTAGATCTACTTGAGTCAATCACGATACATCCAAACACTCTGGTTTTGTCTAACTTTAATTACCCATTCATAGACTCTGTAAACTATACGTGTTCTAACTCACTTGCCCAATGGCGCCTGGATTTCATTAACTCCAATGCCCTGGACCAGCTGGTTGACAGACCCACAAGGGGCTTAAACATCCTGGACCTGGTGCTCACCAATATGGAGGACCGCTGCACCACCCCCAGTGTGTGGCCATCCCTGGTGAGATTTGACCATAAATCAGTCTTACTAGAAGTAACTATAGCACAAGACTGCCCCGCTTTAGCAACAACTAGACTAAAAAACTTCTCCAAGACTAATTACAACCTCTTATGAGACAGCATAAATAGCTTTATAGCCACTACCCCCACTAATGGAACAGACACCGATGCTGAGTTATACACCAATGCTTTATACAAGCACCTGTAGAATTGTAGTGACTCTGCAGTACCTGATATAACCAAAGCAAGATCTTCAAGGAAAAACAAACCTGCAGGATGGGCAACTGCCATTAATAGGTTATACAATAGGAGAAAGAAATTGCTGTCTAAGAGTAGGAAGGAACGGTCTCAAAACTGGAAAAACTCCCTCCTCAACTTAAACAAGCAAATCAGACTCCTAGTGAAGTCCTCCAAAGCTAACTATGAATACAAATTAGCTTCCCTAACTAAGGATAACCACAAGGCATTCTTTACTTACAACTGTAATCTCAAAGGTAAGGCCCACATTTGCGCTGAACCTCGTAGTTAATAGTTCTACATATATAGAACCTGTGGATATAGCAAACCTGCTGGCTGAATCTCTGAGGATCAGGTCTTAAATGTCCTCTCCAAGGCCAACATCCCTGGCTGGATTCTACATGGGTTAAAACAGGAATCACCTTTGAGCACACTTTTCAATCACAGCCTAAGCACTGGCTTTGTCCCAGTGGAATGGAAAACAGCTACTATCACCCCTTTGCACAAAGGGGGTGCATCCATGGACCCATAGGAACTATAGACCCATTAGCCTGAATAGACTTATCTGCAAGGCCATGGAATGAATCATCATGGACCTTATTAACAAAGATATAGGAAATCTTGAAATGCTTTCCCCCACCCAGACTTTGTCAAGGGGACTTCCTCGAGACAGTCACCAAAAGCCCTGGACAAGGGAAAATCTGTGCATACGGCCTACCTAAATTTAGCCAAGGCCTTTGACACCATCTCCCACTCAGGCATCATTGATAAACTCACCCAGCTGGGTATCAACCCATATATTGTCAGGTGGGTTGAAAACTGGCTTATTGATAGAACTCATACTGTCAAAATAGGGGACTCCACCTCCTCCAGCAGACCTGTAACCCATGGTGTTCCACAGGGATTGGTTCTGGGACCCTTACTGTTTGGAATCTGCTTCTCCAAAGTAAAGGCTAAAACTAAAGGACTGTGACTGGCAAAGGTTGCTGATGACTGCAAACTGGGAGTCATCATTGAAACCACTAGTGATGTCAACATTCTACAAGAAGGTCTTAAGCAGACTCATGACTGGTGCCAAAGTCATGGTCTTAAACTTAATGCAAAAAATGCATTATCATCCCCTTCAGCAAGGGTGATGTTCCTGCAAACTACCACATCAATAGCAATACCCTAAGCACACAGTCAGTGGTGAGAGATCTAGGCCCACAGGTTGACAGCAATCTTAACTTTGATCACCATGTTTCCACAGTGGTAAGAAGGGTATTTTATACTGAAAAGAGGTTCTAACTCCCCTATACTCTTCCCTCATTAGGCCAATAAGACAATTCTCCCTTTGGTATGTTCCTTTCCAAACACCTGCAGCAACTGGAGAGACCACAGAGGTTCATTGCAAAGAAAATTCAGGGTCTTCAAGATCTGTCTTATGCAGACAAATTGAAAGTTGCTAGAATAACTGTCTCTGTGTTGGCATGCTTTTTGTGAAGTGTATGAATCCACCAAAACCACAGCAGTCAGCAGCTCACAGCACCATTGAAGACTTACTGTCTGTGGTTATGAAAGGTGGTGTGAATGGTCCTCTGTGGGACTGGCTACCTTGATATGGTACAGGGGCTTGTTGCAGTAATCACTAGTAGTAAGTGCCAATTAAGAGTTAACATGGAGTGGACATCTTAGAAGACTGAATTTTGGTTGGGCAGCATGGATGCATTAGGGGCAGGGCAGCATGGCTCATTGGGGTGGGACAGCATGGTAAACTGGGGGGTAGCAGTACTACACCTTAGAGTACAAATTGAAAAAAAACTGTCTACACCCCTGCTGTGAGCAACTACTGGACCTTTTGAACATGCTAAAAAGTGTGGTCATATACCTAACTTACTGCAGCACACTTTTTGTCTTTGTCTTTCTTACTCCTTTTTTGTGTTTCCTCTCGTTTTAATTCTTTGCTGTTTTCTTTATTTACACTCACTCTTTCTGTATCTGTTTACTACAGAAAGATGAGTGTTAGTAAATTACTTCACTGACCCCTTTAACCCCTTTGTATTTACACTGTGCAGTCTAGTACACAATTAAAATCAAAATTCATTCCTAATGCCTTCCTATTTAGTCATTTCATTGTGTACCTGAATGGTCACTGATTGTTTAACAAGTCATTACTTTATCTAGCAAAAAAGAAAAAAAATGCAAACAGATAAGGCTACACCCACAAAAATGTATTCAATCCTCTCACCACAAACCTATTACTCTAACATTAAAAGTGATACAGGCCAGAGTAGATGGCTGTGTCTTAAATCAGCTCTGAAGAAACAAATCAGACTACACCTGAAACACTAACTATAGAATATCTTATAGATTCATAGGTTCTTAGGCTTTGAGAAATCATGTGAATGAACTGTCTGGAAGTATGCTTAATAAGCATCAAATCTCTTCTTGTACGTTTCAGAATAAAACTCACTGTACTTTTCTCAGCTGGAATATATGACTTTATTATGTGGTAAATATTGTTTGTATAGTGAGCAGCAAAATACAAGAATGCTCACATCTGAGTTAGTAAAGAAAGTCATATACTGAAACTGTCTCGACTGGGAGTGCTGCTGACCTGAATCAAACTAAAACTTCTGTAACTATTGACTGTAAACTGAATAATCAGACTTCTGTAACTCAGATTACTGCCTGCAACTTCTGTAACTACAGAACTGAAATGAACTGCACTGACTTCTGTCTTGAAAAGTATGTCTTAATACCAAAACTGTAAATTTCCTTTGTCAGTTTAACACATCTAAACAGTGGTTCCCAAGCCTTGAACCATGCAAATAAGATTTAGTATTGCAGGTGCCTAATCTGTGAAGATTTCCAAACTGTCTTTCTTTACAATAACCATATCCCATCTTGCACGGACAAAGCTCCAGGGCCTGTGCAAACCACCTCTCAGTCCTAGAATGCCACAGAATGAAGGGGTTTGCTGTGGCTGACAGTATCGGGAACACCCTTTTCTCTAGTGGAAGAGGCATCCTTGGTTGTCACCAGGTCCAATGAGTGTGAGGAGGGCAGCAGGAGTTGGCATACTGGGTACCATCACCTTCCTGATCTGAGTGCCTCAATGGTCACCATTTAGTGTATGAGCAGGCCCTTTATACAGAGGCAGACAGTAACCAATGTAGCCATAGCAGAGCTGGTTGGGGTAGTACATAGTTTGTGAGATGACCTGAGGGAGGCCCTGCCCTAATTATGTAGCGTAATGGGAAGCCAGGGTACAGATGTCAGTCACTGTGTGGCCATCTATCTAGACCAATGCCATTTTCATGGACAGTCTGCCTACACTTCTGATGGAGAAGTCCTCCATAGGAGGGTGAAAGCAGGGTGTAGATTTAACATCACCCCCTTCATATCTTCCTTCATTGTAAAGGGCACTGCAGGACACTGTGGAAAGGTTGTTCGTGCTGACACCACATCATCCTTTATCAGATCATGCCATTTACGCTCAAGCAGCACTCCATCCAACATGTGTATGTGAGAATTGTCCCTGTGAAATTTCTCAAAGGGAGTCCCAGTGAATGGGGATGCACATGGTCAATGCACCAGTAGACTGAGAAATATGAAGCATTCAAGTAAGTGTGGCTTGGACAATGTTGAATTTTGAAATTATAAAGCTGGAGGGTCAAAGCCCATCTGTATAATGCCCAACCTTCTGATGGTACAGCCATTATACATGGGCATGTGATAATTATTCCCTATCAAATAAATAGTGCTTTAGTGTGGTGAAGATCATTTTATAGCCAAGAACTATCTTTCTATAGCTGAATAAGTAACACAGATAGGGTAGGGCAAAGTGGGCAGCCACCCCAGCCACCCCATGTTCAAAATGTTAAGGGTGCAACTGGCAAAAGTAGATCATTCTTCAATGCATTATTGGCATTTGAATGCTGGTATTTGCATTTAGAACTGAAGCACTTTATTGCTTCATATGTGGCAGGCACGGAGGAAGAAAATGTAGCAAGCAGTTTGCTAGAATTTAAAAAGAGAGAAGAGCTTTTTTGCTTGTTCTTCAATATCCCCTATTCAAGTTGTTGAAAGAGCTTTTTTGTCTTCAACTTAAAGTTTAGGGGTGGGTGGCACCAGATGAGGGGCAATGCTGGGTGCCAGAATAACTGTCTACACTTCTGAACTGAATAATGTCGATCCTTAGTGCTGCTCTTACATAACAGATGGTACACTCACCCAAACTACAGTCTGAGACAAGACCGCACCTATGCCTACCTCAGAGGCATCTGTGTGCACTAAGAATTATTTAGAAAATCTGAAACTAGTATTATTTGTTCTGAATACAGCAAATCGTTTAATTGCTCAACTGTCATGTTAGTCTTCTAGGGAGCCTTACCCTTGTTCATGTCAGCCAGGAGTCTATCAATGGTAGTAAAACAGAAATAAATTTATAATAGCAAGACAGACCTAAAAAGGCTTAACATGTATATACTGGTTGTCATGAGCCAGATTCGTACTGCTGCACTTTGGTTGGTCTGTGGTTTCACTGCCCCAAGACCTATTACACAGCTAAACAGCAGACTTCTACCATGCTTAACCTAATTGTATTGGGTCTACAAATTCTATGAGCTTTTGGAGTTTTGTAGGTGTTCCATGAAGACCAAAATGTTGGACTCAGTAATGGAAGAGCCCAACTGGAGTGGGAAATGACATTTTTTCTATTACCATCTGGGGCTGGCCAAGCTTGCCTGAAGTCTTTGATTAGGTTAAAAGTGAACAGAGACTGCCAACACTGACATTCAGGGAAAAAGCCCTGACTATGCTGTGAGCAACCCAGTTTTGATTAGCAGCTCTGGTGCCTGAATAAGCTTGCTTGAGAATATAGGACTGTGCAGCCATTGCTGGCTTGCCCATCCTGGAGGAGGGAGGTGTTTTTGGCAAGCCACACATTTAACACCTAACAGAAGTATTAAATGTTCACCTAGTGGAGTTTTGTGCTAATGAAGCTCAGAAGCGCAACTCAGGGGTGAGGGATGCTTCCAATAGGAGAGAGGTAGTCTTCCACCCAGGACTAGCTCTCTACCACCTGACTTCTGCCATAGAATGGATGGAAAATAGGGTTCTGGGCAGGAATCTGTCATCCTTGGACCCACTCCAATTTGCTTACAAACCAAATCTATCCATGGTAGATACTATTTCACTGGCACTCCATCTATCATTGGACCACCTGGAAAACAACAACAGCTATGGGTGTATGTTATTCATTGATTTCAGTTCGGCATTCAACACAGTCATACCTAAGCAAGTGATAGAAAAGCTAACTCAACTAGGTGTTTTCTCTTCACCTTTTCTAGTTCATTTTCTTTCTGGCTTTCTTAGTTTCTTCTTTGTTGGCATCCAAGCAGTATACTGACTAGCCAGTAACTTTAATTTATTCAATATGACAAAATCAATGGCTGTTGCTTCTCAGTTTCTGTTTTCACACAGGGAGAGCTGAAGTTAAACTCTTGATCAGAGTACAGCCATCTTGGAAGTCCAAAACTGAATATCTATTGATTAAGAATCTGTGAAGGAAGACATATTATGATTGGGTCTACTTTTCTTAATCGAAATTTCAAAATCTTGAACAAGAAAAGTAGAAACCCACCTAAGCAAAAGTGCACTACATCGAAAGTGCACTTTTGCAAAAGCCGATTCACAGAATCCGAAAAAACAAAACAAATAACTTTAAACACTATTTTGCAAGTGCCCCCCACACCCCCCTACTTAAATATACTAACTCTGAGATTGCACTACAGTGGGAAAAGGATATATTTCCTTATCTCCACTGCAATGTGCTTCGCTGAATCGGCTTTTGCAAAAGTGCACTTTCGCTTAAGTGGGTTTTTACTTTTCTTGTTCGAGATTTTGAAATTTCGATCAAGAAAAGTAGACCCTTCTGATTACATATATACATGTTTACAGTATAATGCATATCCTAAACATTATTTATTGTTTATCTTGTAATCAGAGTAGTAGAACTATTATAATTCTAGCATGCTAAAGATGGTAGAGATGAAGCGTTTTAGGTCATTATTTTAAAATCCGTGAGTAGGTGAGCTTTAATTTACAAGTGAATTAAAACAAGACTATGAAAAAGATTAGTAGGAGTAATAGCTGAATGGTGTAAGGGTGAAAATGAATAGGACAGACTTGCTACAGCTATATATTAGCATTATTTTAAGGGTGGTAAGAAATGGTGTTCAGAAGTGAGTCAAGTGAGAAGTAATGTAGCTTGTTATATTCTCTTTGAAATGTTATATAAGAGCCTGAGTGCTATTGTCTGTTTGTATTTGTTTAGGAATGGATTTCTAGAGTTTGGCAAAATGTTCTAAATACAAGGAATTTCCTGCATGATTTTAAGATTTAATTTTGTTTAATTATGTTTAAAAGATATTTTATTGTAACTGCAATGGTCTTAGTGAACTGTATAGTTAGATAAGGCCCTAGATGGCAGGGCAGAAGCAAGGAGCAGCAGTAATCCCAAGATGGTTTCTGAGAATCAGATGGCAGGCACTTTGGTGATTAGCAGTCTCGTCCCAGATACTGGAGCAGGTCTGTAGAGTTAATGCAGTTTTCACTTGGTAGTTCCACTGAAGGCGAATTACCGAGGTACCAGAGCATTGAGCACTTTTATTAAATGGATTTTCTTCAGCCATCTGTGTTTCTGCCAGCATTGTTGTTTTTCGTTTTCGGGTGTTTTTGAATCTTGTGGTGTGAGTAGAAAGTTTTTACTTTCCCTTTGTGTTTTTTTTTTGTTTCACTTGGTAGATGCCCTGGATAGCATAAGCAACAGCTTGGCACAAGAGAGATAAGTTGTACAATGATTCAAAACCAGACCATTCAGAGGAGTTCCATACACACGGCTAAATCAGATCAATGTGTCTCTGCTTCTTCTGTCACCAGGGGCAAAACAGTAGCACTAATCCCAGCCCAATTTCTAAGAAGCAAAGCACTTTTCAGCCTTTCCAGTGATCAGTCGTATCAATCAAAGCTAGAAAATAATGTCCCTCTGCTCCTTCTTTTAAACAGAAACTCTAATCCCAAGCAGATTCCTGAAAAGTGGTTTGCAGGTCACCAGTAATCAGTAGTCTTGCCCAGATGTTTGTGACTTTAAAAGTAAGATGGAAAAAATGGATCAATACTTTATGTATTGCAGTGGACACCAATCAGTGGGAAGATATGAAAGAATGGATAACTGAAGCAGTGGACACCAATCAGTGGGAGGATATGAAAGAAAGGATAACTGAAGCAGTGGATACCAATCAGTGGGAAGATATGAAAGAAAGGATAACTGAAGCAGTGGACACCAATCAGTGGGAAGATATGAAAGAAAGGATAACTGAAGCAGTGGACACCAATCAGTGGGAAGATATGAAAGAAAGGATAACTGAAGCAGTGGACACCAATCAGTGGGAAGATATGAAAGAAAGGATAACTGAAGCAGTGGACACCAATCAGTGGGAAGATATGAAAGAAAGGATAACTGAAGCAGTGGACACCAATCAGTGGGAAGATATGAAAGAAAGGATAACTGAAGCTTTTGCAGACTATGGGGAGGACCTTCTCAGTTTTCATTTCTAGTGCTCACTAGCATGAGCAAATATGAAGAAACTGAAAGAAGTTTCCAGAGTTAAATATACAGTAGGTATGGGCCATTTAAGAATTACTCAAGTTAACAGCAATACAGGATAAAGGTGGATGGGAGGGAAATGAGTTACTCAGCAGTAAAAGTCACAGATCAGAGACAGCTCCCAAAGATTAAACCATTTTCCTTTTCTCCTTACCTGATACAATGAATTCTGTTTCTCATCTCTTCCTACAAATTACTTAGACTTAATCAAGAATGATAAACAAATATTTGATAAGTTGTCCTAACCAATAACTTTTAAAACTTCAAAAATATATAAAATAAAGCAAATGTAAGTTAAAATAAATAAAAAAGAGCAAAAGTGTAGAAATAATGTAAACATACAAGCCTTAAATTAAGAATTAAGTAGTCACACAACAGCAGCAACCACAAATCAGGGTAAATGTGGGACCCAGGGTGGTTTGTCAAGTGGGGATTCCCCAAGGTGGAGCTGGAACAGCATTAGCCATAACCACAGTAGTGTTCATTCCAAGGAGCAGAGGTAGTGGCTGGAACAGTGTGTGTCATCTATGTTACCCTGACTTGTGACACTGCACTGCAGATCTGTCCTAACACTGGCATCCTCATAGATGTACCAATGAATGCTAACATGGCACCACTGACCCTAGAAGGCATGTTTGCTCCAAGTTTCTATATGTCATGGCAGTCTGCATACACTGTAAGATGTCTTACAGTCTATGCAGTGGTTGCATTTCATCAAACAGGCTATGCAACACACTCAGCATCTCTGTCATGGTGTGCAGAGTGGCCATCTGTGCCTGGGTCATTGACCTACACATTTGCTGATGATGCCAAAGGTGATGTCTGTAGCAGAAAATGTCCTGGGGCCATGATGGTGATGGCTACCCGCGCACTTCTTCCCTCTGATGGGTGCACCTCAGAGTCAGTACAGACAAGGGGCATATCATCTATGGAGGTGACTGCTGTGTAGCTTGTGTGGGGCTAAAACAGAAAGGAAGATGAGCACTAAATCATGGGATGCCAAATGTGCAGCCTACCCCTTCATTGTTGTTTCATCTGTGTGAGACATGGTTGCCCCCCAGTATTAGTACTGCTGCCAGTGCCACTGTGCATTGAACTGTCCCACATGCATGGTGTCATCATTGTCAACCACAAGGTGACCTGCTGACATCAGGTATGTGCTGACCTATTGTGACCCTCCATCAGTGGAACCTGAGAAAGCATAACATACCTATGTTAATTATGTATCATATGTGTCTCTTCCGCAAACATATGGCACATAGACTACTACATGGCATAGCCCATAGACAAATACATATCTTGTGGTGCATGTTGTTGCAGTTGCAGCACAGGTGTTCCCAGAATATTGATATGCATATGAGTTCCGCTTAACTCATTCACACAAGTGGATGACTGTACAAAAGCAATGGAACATGCTAGTACTAACCTGTTGTATCCCCTACAGACAACTGAGCTGTTGTCACCAGCCTGGCTCCCACATCCAAATCACTGCTCATTGTGAGGGTTCTCGAACCTGTTCTGTAGAGGGTCACCAGGAACTCCTCCAAATTTCTTTATTGGTAGTCTCCTTCCACTGACATAACTGATTTTGGCAGTATGCCAGCTTTTTTAGGCACAGGCATTAATGTCCTTCTATTTTGCCAAAATACCAAAACAGTTATTCTCATAATGTGTCCAACTTGTTCTTAAAAACATCCAAGCTAGTGTTTACTTTAGTTTAATTTGGTAGTCTATTCCATGCATCAGCTACTCTCTCAGAGATCCAGTTAGTACATATTTCATTCCTATATGCTCTTGTGCACAGATTGTCAGATGATTCTTTACTGCTTTTTGATAACCTCATACATTCCCAGAGGTAGTTTTCTCTAAATGTCCTTTAAACCTGAACATGGTCTCCTTTTAAATGTTTACATGAGATACTGTACAAGTGCAGATAGTTAATCTTTCATAATTTAAATGTTCACATCTATGGACGCCCTTGATATGTTTATGTTGTACTCTTTCCAATTTACTCATGCTTGTTTTCTTGAAGGTTTCCATATTATTGTTCTGTACTCTAGTCTGGGTTTAATTTAACATGCAAACAATTATCTCATCATTTCAGATTTCCTAGACGTTAGAATTGTTTTTATAAAGCATATAAAATTATGACTATCATTAAGCAATTGGTTGACATGATCATAAAATACTCAGAGCTGGATATACCCACACACTCAGGTCTTTAAGAGATATTCACCCTTCAATCTATGCTTCCCAAATGTCATGTACTAAGTTATAACTGTATTTATCAGCATATTATCCTTGGATGTCCAAATGGTCAAGTTTAGTGAAATTCTTTTGCAGACATGGGTGCACAATGTTCAACACCGAAAATATACCCCTCACTGGTGAGATCAGATCACAAACTAATCTCGCTGGAGGTCCTCATCCCACCCCCACCTGAAATAAAAAAGACCACAGTAAAGAACTTCTCGAAAGCCAACTTCACACTTCTAAAGACTAGTGTGGTCTCCTTTAAGGCCCCCGAGCCGGCGGAAAACAGTACTCAAGCCGCTGAATCACTTACAAATGCCTTCTACCAGCACCTGCAGGACTGCATGGATAAGGCAATCCCAAGCAAAACAAAGACTCTTTGTACCAAAGGCAAGCGTCCAGTCTGGTGGACCCCAGCCATAAACAAACTCTACAACAAAAGGAGGAAGCTACTACAAGATAGAGCAAAATCCTTAAAAGGTAAGACACCTTTGATCACTATAAGTAAAAAACTAAGAGCTCTGATAAAATCATCCAAAGCAAATTTTGAGAGAAAAATAGCTAAAGACTCAAAAGACAATCATAAGGCCTTCTTTAGCTATGTTAGAAACCTGGGAGGAAACTCCCAGATATGCTCAGAACTAGTTCAAAATGATGTGAAGATTACTGATCCTACAGACATTGCCAACATACTGGCTGACAGGTTCAGTGCAAACTTCTCCCCAAAGGAGAGATATCTATACCAAACGATTGCAGCCCCCCAAACATCTCTAACGCCCAAGTGAGAACTGCTCTCTCCAAAGCAAAAAACACAGCATCCATGGGACCTGATGGTGTCCCTGGCTGTGTGCTCCACGAACTCAACGAGGAATTAAACCCACAGCTAGGACAGCTGTTTAATCATAGTCTCACCTCTGGATACGTACCCAGGGAGTGGCGCACTGCGACTGTGGTCCCACTTCACAAAGGTGGTGCCTCCATCGACCCTGGAAATTACCGGCCCATTAGCTTGACAAGCCTTATCTGCAAAGCCATGGAGAGGATCATAATGGATCTCATAAATAAAGACATAGGGAATTTGCAGACTTTGGATCCAACCCAGTTTGGCTTTGGCAAAGGCAGATCATGACTTTTAAACTTGGTTGACTTTTTCGAAACAGTCACCAAAGCCATTGATGAGGGAAAGGCAGTCCATACAGCCTACCTCGATCTGGCGAAGGCCTTTGATACAATACCCCACTCGGGTATCATTGAAAAACTCATCAGCCTAAATGTTAACCCATACATCACAAGATGGGTTGCAAACTGGCTGAGTGACAGAACCCACAGGGTCAGAGTTGCTGGCGCCATGTCAGACTCAAAGCCTGTCACAAGTGGTGTCCCACAGGGCTCAGTCCTGGGCCCACTCTTGTTTGGCATCTACTTTTCCGAAGTACAAGCAAACACAGGAGGGTTATGGCTGACAAAGTTTGCAGATGACTGCAAACTGGGCGCCGTAGTCGAAAACACATCTGACACAGATATCCTTCAGAAGGGTCTCACAGAAACGGATAACTGGTGCCAGAGCCATGGCCTAAAGTTAAATGCCAAAAAATGCATAGTCATACCCTTCGGGAAAAACAAGGTTACCCCTAGCTACCATATAGGTGGCAATCCACTGAGCACAGAAGAAGTTATCAGGGACCTGGGGACCCAGGTTGACAGTAGCCTGTCATTCGACACCCATGTAGCTAAAGTAGTTAGGAAGACCTTCTACATTGCCCACCTTATCATGAAGGAATTCACATCTAGATCAAGGGAGGTCATAGTCTCCCTATACTCATCACTCATCAGACCAATGATTGAGTACAATGCCCCATTCGGAATGTATCTGACCCGACACTTGCAGCAGCTGGAGAGGCCACAAAAGTTCCTCACCAAAAGGATAAAGGGTCTCAAAATCTGTCCTATGCTGCCCGACTGAAAGAACTCCAGCTCTATTCAGTCGCACGCTTGCTCAGAGGTGACCTGTGCCTGACATACAAGGCCATGTCAAACCCAGATTTGATGAATGTGCTTCACCTCAAAAAATCTAGATCCGTCAGAGCCACAAGGGCGGGAGACTTAAACCTCGACACGGCTATTAATAGGACGTGCTGGAGGGATAGATTCATCACCCAAAGACTCCCTATGCTGTGGAACAAAATCCCGGTATATGTGAGGCAGAGCACCTCGCTGGCCTTGTTCAAGAGAAATCTTGACCAATGGATGGGAGATCGCAGATATACCCAGGGATTACCTCAGTGTCACTGCTCGACAGAGACACAGCAAAATAATGGGTATAGTTCCCCATACTAAAGGGGTGGCGTAAGCCACAAAACTATGGGCTAGGCTTGTAAATGCCCTCGGGCAGATAGCCTAGTATGAACCTATGAACCTATGAACCTAAGACATGCCTTGTCTGTAATAGATGTAATCAGTTTACCCATTTTCAAGTCATCTCCATAACATCTCAGATGAAAAAGATAGAGCTGAAAGATTCAGCTTAAACAAGTATGTGCCTCGGGCACAGCCCTGTAGAACACTCTGACTGTAACCTAGAATTTCACCCGTCCAATTGGTATATGATACTTGCAATGTCCTGTTTGTAAGCCATGTAACTATCCATCTAATCAAGAGTACATCAATACCTAGTTGTTCTAATTTATTTATCAGTATTTCTGTATGACCCTATCAAAGGCTAAAGTTAAGTCTATAAAAATGACATCACAGCACAATGTTTCATTTATAGCTGTTAATATTATTATAGAGCATCATGCTACAGGTGGTTATAGATCTAGTTTCAACATATGCATGCTGATATACATAGTTTCATTTGCCATCCTTTGCAATTCTGACAATAAGTTATCCAAAATAACCATTTCCATAATTTTTCCACGGCAAGAATGTACATTTAGGAGTCTGGATGACTCTGGGCGCATTCTATTCCCCTTTCCCTTAAATATGGGTTTAACAAATGCATGTTTCCAATCTTCAGGAATCTCTCCATATTTTAATGACCTAGTGAATAATAGATATAAGGGTACTGCAAGTTCATGCTGAAGTGTTCTCAGGTCATAATTACTAATCCTGTCTCCTCCTTCTGCTTTATTTTGGCACAATTTGCACAGTTTTTTTTTCAATACAATATAATCTAATTTCATTGTGAAATTACCTGGATGTTACTACCACAATTTATCATCCCCTTTGTGCAGCCAAACTGTTTTACTTAATATTTTATAAATATATGTATAATCTGTTGCTTTTGAGAATAAATTTTAGAATCTATATACAATGTATCTTTTTCTATGCCTTTACTCCTACTGGATATCATGTATCTATAAAATGGTTTCTTATTAAGCCTAATATCTTTATGCACATTTTCATTCAAAATTTTCCTAACCTTGCCTCATGGTATGCTTAATTTCTCTATGCAATTTGTTTATTCCAGTTTTCAAAGTTATGGTTCCACATTAATTCCATTTTTTACATATTTTGTCTCTCGCCTTAATTAAATATCATATTCTTATGAAAATATATTCATCCTGGCTTTGTGTGCCTAGATCTTGATGTTTAACGTTTTATTTATTTATTTTTGCATTCAGTTTTCCTTTAAAAACTTGCCACATTCTTTCTGCAGTTTGTTTCCAACTAAATGCATCATTTGACTTAGTTTCACATAGTGTATGTTTTGCTTTCATATAGTCTGTTATTAATCTTATATGAATTGGATTAGATCTAAATTTTGGCAGGATTATCTAGAAGTAACTTAACCTTTATAATCTTGTGATCAATGCACATAAATGGTGGTTAAACACTACATGAAGTAACAGTCATTTTCTTTTGAAAACAAGCAATGTCCAGTGTGTTCCTCTACTTGGCAGATATGTTAATAATTTGCAGCCATTGTTTTCCTGAACATACATTGCAAATAATTTGCTTACTAATGTTATTTAATTAATATTATTCCAGTCTGTTTCTGGTAAACCAAAGTCCCCACTTACTATTATTTTCCCTCCTGTGTTTTTTACAAGAGATGTATGAATTCTTCTAGGTCACCGGCACTTGACTTTGGTACATTCCAATAATTGTTATCTGTTCCAGGTTTGTCTTTATTGTCACAGTTACACAATCTACAGTGTTGGTGTTATCATCACACATGTAATAATTGCAGACCTCATAACAATCAATCCCTATCATAACATCGCCACTTGATTTTTTTTCCCATAGCATTTCTGTTACAGTAAAAACATTTATATACTATAACAGAACTAGTTTCCTGTCATTGTTAGTTAACCTTCTTTCACAAACAATAACAACATAAATTTTGTGCAAATATAGCAAATATTTCAATAAAAAATCATTATTACTAATGTTCCTAGCATTAATAACCAGCACAGATACAACACATGTTACTATAGTATGAACTGTTAAATTTCTGACCTGGATAAAAATCTTGTGCTAGTCGGATATTGCAATATACCTGTTGCAAAAATTATCTTCCCCTGTCTTGACAAGTGGATTTCATCTTGTCTAAATATGTGCACCCAAAATTAGGACTGGGTGTTCAACACATTTGCAGTTTTTAAAATGTGCAATTTTTTCATGTAGGTTTTTACCCCATATGTGATTTGTGAAAAATATGTCCTGACACCTGTACAAGCTATGCTGTCAAAGAGGGCACACGAAAAGATCATTTCAACATGAATGAAAACAGCTACATACTTCCTTACATTAAGGCATTCCAAGGTATTTCTCACATCCTGTAGTTTTGATTATGGCAAGTTTGACACTATTTGGTGTTCATTATCCTCTCTGCAAATATTAAGTATCAGTTCCTTTAATAATTGAATCTCCAATTAATAGTAGTGTATAATTTCTGACCAGGTATGAATAATCTGCCACGTCCCGTACAGTAATGTCTGTTCTATCAATTGTTACTAAGGAATGATCTTCATCACCATTATTCTTATTGATGTCACCTTTCTCACTGCTTATGTTATTTGCAAGTATACAATTCTTACCCAGTTGTCTTTGTACTTTCACAGCTTGAGCCACGCTGTCATCTTCGGTCTTTCTCCTGTTTTTTCTTACAGTAATGTTCTTTAATCCTTCCAAGTTCAAGTTTTATCATCCTTTTAGCCTGCCTCTTGCCTCTTTTTAATATTCTTTCTTGGAAAAAATATGTCATTTCTGTAGATTGAATGTTTTGTGATGAACAATGTTAATATTCTCTGTAATTAGTATGTTACATTGCAAAGCAGCGTCCAGATTAATATATATTCTGTTTGTATTATAGACATAAATCAATTTATTCTTCTTCCTAGTTATTTGATGTGAACTTGTCCCTTTATTTTATTTTTTTATTTTATTTATTTTATTTATTTATTTATTTAATTCCAAAGTTGTCATTGCTAGTATCATGTTTAATAGGGGTTGAATCATCTTTAATGGCACTGGATATTTCTTTTCCTATTTGCACTTTACTTAATGTTATTTATCTCATAATCCCAGTCATTAATATACGTAACAACAGTTTTCCAAGCTGTTCCAATTACCCAAGCGTGATTGTGTTCAATAAGCAATAAGTCTAGATTTACCATTAACAATGGTAAGCAAATCATCTAACTTTTGACATGAGGAGCATAAGTCTACAATGTTATCAGGTGTTATCTTTATAAATACATAGCATTTAGTACAGTGGGCAAGATACCAAATCATTAATGGCATACTCATTTAAGGAATGAATTTTCAGATGGAAATAAAGAATTTTAAAAGAAAAGAAAATGTGAAATCAGTAACTATGAATTCAGTGAAATTAAAACAGTTAGTAATTCAAGTCATATTTTATGAGCAAATCACACAATGTGCAAATAAATATTAAATTAAGTGCCCTGAGTTAACTTTGTGTAAGGGGAAGTAAGTCATAAAATAGTAACTCTGACCTACCTTATCATTTGCTCCAGTCATACTAAAATGCAGTCACACCTCATTATAACAGTAAACATCAAAGGTAAAAAAATAAAATATAATCAAAATAAATCTGTTACCAAACAGTTGCAGAATATATCATAAACCAGCACTGGATGGTTGCAGATAAACTCTGGAGTGCCTGTCTACATTCTGTGTCAATTTGAGTAGACTCCTTGGGATGGCTAGAGGGCTAAAGTGCCTGTCTACAATGTATCCCTTTCTTCCAACAAACAGTGAAAATCAGTGGTAAAAAATAAAACATAAATGAAAATAAATCTTATCCTATTGAGCAGTTGCACAGTAAATCACAAACCAGCATTGGATGGTTTCATAGAAGCTCTGGAGTGCCTTGGTCCTAGTATGCATTATCATATTGGTGACCCTGAGATGTGTATCTGCTAGGGCCCATTATGGCTGCCAACAGCGCTGATGTCACATGTCACTCCCTGCCACATCCCCTGTCCCAGAAAACTTTGCCTGCTTTATCTTATAAGGATATGCATGCCATATGCATGCCATGTATGCATAGAGCGTAAGCCTGTAATTGTACCTCCGTGATTGGTGCAGTGAACATCTACAGCTGTTGCCATTCCCTCAGCCCCATGACAGGATGAGTACATATGTAGGTCACACATGTGGATCAGTGTGTGTATGCATGATGGCCCTGGCAGTTGCTAATGTCTCAGCACTGTCACCATGCCATATCTGGTGGCCACAGATCTGTCTGATAATATGGTGTTACTATTCAAACCATGTCCCATAATGACAGTACCAATAGGCATATTACTGTTGTCTGCCATCTGTCAGCTCTAAGCTAACAGCAGGTGTTGTGACCGATGTACAGGATTAGTCACATCCTCTGTAGCATATCATTCAGCCTGTGTGCATATGATACACAATCCCCCACCTACAACACGACAGTAACATATCATGCCCTTGATCTCTCTTCCCTGGCAAGATGGGTGTTTCCATCACCACAGTAAGACATTAACCTATCATGTCCTAGTACGTGGTACCCTTTATGGTGATTTCCTTTATGGCAAAACAATAACCTCTCATGCCACTGTCCTCGGTTATCTGTTTTCCATTATGAAAAGATATCCCCTTCAAATGACAATCACCTCTCATGTTTTTGTATTGCATTACCCCACACAATCCTCGGTTCAGTACCTGTTCTTGTTGCTTCCTGACACCCTTGTATACAGACAGTATGCCTGCAGTAGTGTGCACTGTTATTCACTATATTCTCATTCTTAAACTGCTTGTTGTAACATGGTATCTAGCAGTCTGGTGGCCACTCCTTTTATTAGCTTAAAATAATCCTCACAGCAGAGCAATTATACTAATGAAGTGCTTTAAAGCAGTCATCACTGAATCATTACTATAAAGTGATGTGTTAATAGCCATAGTCAGCACTACCATGCTCATCCTGCCCAAGAATGAAATGGAAGGTCACGAGCTGTGCACACGTGCATGGATATTGTGACACTCATAACACCACCTGTCCATGCTAGTGATAGTTTCCACCACAGAACCTTGCTGCCTGATGATGCATGTTATGGGATGTACAGTATATATAGCCATGTGAATGCATAAAACATCAGGTATGCAATCTTCTTGTGTCATTTACTGTGTTCATATGACCAACCACAACATGGCTACTACAATACTGCAATGGCTGCCTTTAACCTGGCTGCAGTAATTTACTATGTAGCCCATTTCCTGAGATGTTGGCAAAATGGAGGCCATCATTCATAATTACTCAGCTCCAGGCAACACTATGCTAAACACAGTGTATTATTTAATACCATGGCATTATAGGCTTCTCTGAATCCTCTGACCCCAAGATTTCATCTTGTGAAAATCAAATTTCATTTTTAAGGACCATAAATGAATGTCCCATGTTCCAGTTTCATTAAAAATAACCACAAAGAAAAATACCATCAGGAAGTGGAAGTTCAGTTTCCACTTAGAGTTAATAAGGTTATCGGTAAGGTAAATCTATGCCATATAATTTGTGCTGGATAAAAAGAGGGGAATGGATAGACTAAGAAGTAAAGGGATCCTTGAATTTTAGAAACTGGACACTGATTTTCATTAATGGTGACAACTGTCTCAGGTCATTGAGATGGATCCCCATAGGAACAAATAAGGACCAAAACAGATACAGCTAGTTAGTTATAGCAGAAAACAAAGGACTGTTGGAGTCAAACTATAAGTGGGCAAGGTCCGCCAGGCTTCTATAGGTTCATAG
>NC_056733.1:246575406-246605406 GCF_019279795.1 Protopterus annectens | reverse complement strand
AGCCAAGTGTGACTGCCATGGACTATAGATACATTTATTTAACCCAAAACAATCATAAACCTTTCATCTCGCTGAAGGAGACTTCTTCAGAACAAAATACATTACCAAACGACCATCTTTATATATACACCTTCAGTAATTAGTTAATTAAATAATTAATACATTAAGTATCAATGCAATTAAAGGCACAAAGTCATTGAAAAATAAAATCACCAGCCACAGTAGAAAAATAGACAATATAAAAGCAATATAAGAACAATTTATATTCTGCATTTAATGGTATAGAAATAGTGGATAGGGCATCATTTAATCCAGGTGGGGTGTTGGCAGCTAATCTTAGCTGCCACTGCAGTTCTTTCTTGTACAATAAATTTTTCCAGTCACCACCCCTGGGAGTCACTGTAACCACATCAAGAATAAAAAGGATAACAATGCATTATATAAACACTCCATTGTATGTACTGGTCTTTCACAATTTAAATTTGGGATTCTTGATGTGATGACAGTGACTCCCAGGGGTGGTGACTGGAAAAATGTATTGTACAAGAAAGAACTGCAGTGGCAGCTAAGATTAGCTGCCAACACCCCCCCCCCAGATTAAATGATGCCCTATCCACTAAACCACTATTAAAAGATAGAGCTAATCGATTATAAACTATTTCTATATCATTAAATGTAGAATATAAATTGTTCTTATATTGCTTTTATATTATCTATTTCTCTACTGTGGCTGATGATTTTATTTTTCAATGACTTTGTGCCTTTAATTGCATTGATACTTAATGTATTAATTATTTAATTAACTAATTACTTAAAGTGTATATATAAAGATGGTCGTTTGGTAATGTATTTTGTTCTGAAGAAGTCTCCTTCAGCGGGATGAAAACACTTATGATTGTTTTGTTTTAAATAAATGTATCTATATTCCGTGGCAGTTGCACTTGACTTTTTTACATTATTGGCTGCCTTTCGGCATTTTTATTATTTTTTTTATTCTGGTTTCTGTTTTATTAATTGCTTAATAGAGGTTGGTGCAGAGGGTTAAAGCTGTGAGTTATAGCTCCTGTGGTAGAGGGTTTGATTCCCTTAGCCCTCATTTGCCTAGTGTGTGACCTTGAGTAAGTCAGCTCCTGAGTTGCTCTTGAAAAGGGATTGTGTGTCAAATGGGCCTACCTGACAAACAAATAGGTGTTATGAAGAAATAGTTTTGTCTCAGGCAAGTGGCTCAGTTACTAAATGCAACAAAACACCAACAAAGATTTAATGTTTCTCAGGCATTAGTCCTTGTATAAAACTTGGGACCAAATTAGCAGAAAACAGATGAAGATCAGGCTGAGTGAGTGTGCTAAGTATGAAAGAACACAGAGCCTCTCTGTGATACACTGAATGCCTGTTTGGTCATATGCATCATGCATCTGATCTGCTATTAAAAACACACAGTCACTTCCTTTAATTTTCAGTAGATGAGAACCACTGTGTGGAATGGGGTAAGAAAGTGATCATTTATTATTTTAAAAATGGACAACCTGAAAGAATCAAAACAATTAAGAGCCATACCTCTCAACCTCTTAGTGCAAGAAATGTGGACAAGAAAACTAAAATGGAGGGACAAGGGCCCAAAATAGGGACAGATTTTAAATATTGCTCTTATAAACTTAGAAAGTTTCTATAATAACAGGATTTGTGTTAGCATTCATTTTATAAAGGATATAAAGTCTAAACCTTAAATGTATGCCATTATTTAGTGACTTCAATCATCAGTGATTTGCCAAAAATCACAAATTTTATAAGGAAAGGACAAAAAATGTGAAGCAAAAATCTGGAGAGTTGAGAGGTATGTTGAGTTAATCATATTCCTGCAACAATTATACATATAATGAATAGCATCATGTGCCTTACTCACATCTTATTATACTTTCACCTCCCTTCTCTTGTTTACAGTTTGCATACTCCTAAAATTCATATAAATTCCTTTCCATAGCTGACAAGCTTTAATAAATTGTAAGACATTTCATAAACTGAATTTCTCTGTCCCCTTCTTCCATAACACTTTAATATTAATGATATTCATTAAACACTGTGTGTGTATTTTTGGGGTGGGGGTGGGAGGTTATTCAGAATCAATGTACTACATAAGTGAAATAGTGCAAAAAGTGCCATTGCAAAGGAACAGGGGCAATTCATAGATATATGTAGCACACATCACTAGTGGAAAAATAAGAATGGTATGCAACTCATGCAAATGACAGTGTAATGACATGCAAGCAAGCACCATTATGTTAATGTGAAGCATCATGTATGCAAAAGATGAAATCAAACATGGTTGTGTGATGCAGAAATGTACACAAACTCCATGTTAAACTGTGGTGATCATCTTATCTGAAAAACATCCTTTTTTGGTGAATAGGTGTATTAGTTTTGGTTACATGTTTGGGGTAGTGTCTGTTATAGACAGTGAACATGTATTAGTGGCCATCTTGCAGCCAGTGTCCATGATGTTGTGCGCTGCCACCCTCCATATCACCAAAAAGCATATCAATTAGCTAACACACCATCACCTCTAATACTGGGACATAGTTGGCCATTCCCTTATGGATAAAACAATCATACAGGAGCTAATAGATATGTGCCATTCTCACATGGGAACAAGAGGAATGCAAGAATATGAAGGTTTGTGCAGCATTAACCATCGTTCATATGGGGACCATTCAGCATCCTACAGGGGATGAACTTGAAAATTTACATGTCACCTACCTGCCTCTCTCTGGTGACGTGTTCACACCTCAAAGGTGGTGCGGCCCTCTGATGTTAGCTACAATGGTGCTGACTGGATCACAAGTTAGGGTGACATAGGCAGGATGACCTGCATCGTTTATTTATTTGCATTTGTTTTCCAGGGTAGAGCACTGATCTACATGGACCTTTTTCAGACTCATCCCAGGAGCAGTGTCTGGTTAAGTGACTTGCTCAGAATCACACAGTTAGGCAATGGAGTCTGAGGGAATCAAACCTTGGCTACAGAAAACAGCTTATTAACAGCTCCTTATTCTTCTAAGCCAACTGCCAGACTAAACACAGGTGATGATGGAGGTTCCTCTTTAACTTCCACAATCTCTTTAGCTGTGTGCCTTGTGTGATGCCCCTTGTGCCTGTGCCAGTAGTACAGTATGTGCACAAGTTTATGGAGGCCCAGAATCCCTAGTAGCCTGTCCTGATGTCTGTTTAGATATACAGCACAGTATAGTGAGTGATACAGTAGGAATGTGACTGAGCCAATGTGTTTCCTGTGGTCTGGCTGAAGGCAACCCCCCACAAGACTGCAAACTGTCCTTACTGTTCAGTGTGTCCTGTCAGCTAATTTCTCCCCTTATCAGCCTGGAAGACCCCTGCAATGGCTAGTGCAGTGTTACCTCACCACTGTATGATGTGTCTCTGGCAACCATGCCCCCTTGAGCAGTGACTGATTTTGTCTGTTGCCAGTTTCCATATATATGGCAGTAGACTCTGATATCCATGTTTGTTGGGTGGTTATTATGTTAATGAGGTAATTAAGTGCAACTGTTTCTGAAACATGCCAATATCACAATGTATTATCATCCCTATTCCATGCAATGAGGCCTAATCTAACTCATGCATGGGCAGTAAGGTCACATACGTTCCTATGGAGCTTAGCCACACTACTAAAGAACTCTAGTGCACTAATGACCATAGTCATCATGCTACCCAGTTGCCTGTCATGGTCGTGCCCAAGTATGACATTCTCACATAATGTGCATGCCTATAGTGCTGCTGTCACTGTTCCCTACACTACCTTCCATGAGCATCATGCTATAATCCTACATGAGCATCACACTACTGTGATGCCCATTAATGCACATCATTTGTTCTTTATGATGTGAGGTCATGTGCCCCAGCTTTAATTTTTGCTCCATTGACTTTACATGGAGAGTGCACATGGCCTCAGCAGGATCTGGCTTTGACAGGGCTCTTACATGATACAAAAAGGAGTGCAAAAACATTTTATACCTGCCACACATGCAGCATAGACAATACGTAGTAGGGGATTATGAAAGTCCTCTAAACAATGTGGATGCTAGGTAAATGCTTGTCAGGTTATTGAAAGGGACCACTGGCATCAACTGCTTTGGCAAGCAATGCCCACATAAATATAGTGCTCTACAGAGGAACCACCCAGACTTTCTCTGCCAATGGGGAGAATAGGTTTGGGAGGGAAAGGGGAGTGAGAGAGAGAGGGAGAGAGGGGGAGAGAGAGGGAGAGAGGGGGGGGGGAGAGACTCCATGTTACAGTAAGAAATCTGCTTTTGTTGAGTCACTGACAATAAGCCTACAAAGTACAGCTGTACACGTCTCCAGTTGTCATAGGTATGCTGTGCTCATTCATTTTTATTCTATATTTCAGCAGAATAAATATTGCAGAGAACAGGATCATCTAACAGAGGAGACAGGCCAGACATTCCAGGCAGCAAGGGAAGAGTTCTGAATTGCTGATATCACTGTATGACTGTGTTTAACCTGTTTATCACAGTACTGTGCATTTTTCTTTTTGCAACCATTTATTGGCTTTGGACACTTGTTTTAACCATGTACTGCTCTACTGTCATACAATTTCAGTTATATTTCATCTGGTGTTACAATACAACAGTAGGTAACCTGTTTACACCATTTGTTTTGCATTTTAATGGGTTTATGATAGCTTACTTGTTCTTTAGTTTTATATATCGGTGTCTCCTCCATTTACTGTGCTACTCTCCCAACCTGTACCAGTTATACCTGTATACTGTCCAACATTGTTCCAGTTATATCAACCTGGTGTCCTCTGTACTGCCATCTGTTGCTTAAGTGTATTTCATTGCCAAAGTTTTGCATAGCTTTGCTGACTGTTGTTTCTCCCGCCAGGTCCTGTTTTAATAAACTGTATCACATTTCACTGTCCATTGTGTATGAATGTTTTGCTCTTCTTAGCATTTATTTATACTGCCTTTTTGTTGTGAATCAGGAAGAGATGAGGTGTTGGCCACCATGCATGTAGGTGGTAGAGTTGTATAGCTGGCCAGCCCTGACTATCAGGCCATCAGAGCCTGACCATACCCAAGATGTCAGACACAGAGGTGACTCACTCCTGACAGATTACACTTTAGGCTTGCATGGCAAGCCATCATCTCCTCCAGTCTATACTTATCATGGTGTTCCCCTTTCTTGTGTGTCACTCCTCATCCCATCTTTATTGTCCATGTGATGCTCATGCACTGGCCCAGCAATCAAGGAGCCTCAGTCCTCACCACTAACTCCCTTTCTCTCTAGGTCCCCAATAAGACTCTCCACTGGCACAGCTATAGGATCCAGATCTCAGCCTAGTGGGCAAGCTAAAACCTCCAGCACTCTCTCTGTCAAACCAGTGCTTCATGTTCTGCCCAAGTAGCTGACACACACACAATTTGAGATAAGAGTTTATACAACCACACAGATACTCCTGGGGAAGGCTGGCACAAGCCAGCAGGTCTGACATGAAATTAGCACCTCTGTCAGTCAGTATTTATTTTGGGTAACCTACCCTGCTGAAAATCTCTAACAAAGCATTTGCCACCTTTTCTGCCTCAATGGAGGACAGAGCCACTGCCTCAGGGTATCGTGTAGCATAATCCATTGCCACTAGGATATACCTTTCCCTGTGAAACTTGAGGTACTCAGAGGCCCCACAATATCCATAGCTACCCTCTGAAATGGCTACTCAATCGCTGGCAAAGGCATCAAATGAGCTCTCACCTTGTCTCCTGCCTTGCCTACCTTTTGTCACTGCTCACATGTCCTGCAGTACCCTGTTCCATCTCTGGAAATTCTAGGCCAATAGAAGTTCTGCATAATACATCTCTTTGTACATTTTATGCCTATATGACCTGCAAAGGGAATATCATGGGCTATGGCTAGAAGTGCAAGATGGTAGGCTCTAGGCACTACCAACTGCTGTACTCTCTCACCTTCTAGCCTTCTCTCAGGGGTCCACTCTCTATACAGTAACCCTTTGTCCCAGTATACAGATTTCCCCTTCCCTTGAGAATCAGGTGCCTCACTAGCTACCTGCCTCAGGCCTTGCAATGTAGGCCCTGAGAGCTGAGCCTGCCTCAACTCTGTCTTTGTAACCCTTCCCAGCTCCCTTCCACAGGAAGTCTGACATCCTCTGATAGTGGTGCCTTACTGTCAGCCTGGGTAGTACTACTCACCTCTACCTTTGCAGTCCCTATGTCCAAGGGAACATCAGTTCCCATAAGCAGCTGTAGCTTCCACCCTGAAGTAACCACCTCACCAGTCCTGGCTGCAAGTATGCGGTCTGTCTGGGTCTCCTCCAGGCTACCAGACCCCCATGCTTGTCTCCTAGCCTGACTATGTGTAACTGCATAAGCACATGGAACTGCCTCATCCAAATCCTTCCCTATCAGGACATTTGCAGGATGGTAGTTTGGTACCCTTGTTGTCTCAAGACAACCTACTATTGGAATTTTGTCTTTCCCACTTACTGGCTCTCTCACCTTTTGTTCCCCACCTTGCCTCATGGACATCTGTATGCCACATGGCCCCACTGGTTGCATTCAAAACATTTTACCCTAGGTCCTGGACATGTACCTGGACTAGTGGCTTCCCCTGCTACTGGCAGATTCTGTTCGGGCAGTCTGTGCTGCCCACCATGGGTTCCTATAGACCCAAGAGCAGTACTGGGGTCACTTTCCTGTGCAGGGATGCCCGGCTTGCTAGGTATAGGTCTCCCTTCTTCCCCAACTCATCTGAAGTAGCACATTGTCTATCATCTAACCAGATCCTCATGTCCTCAGGCAAAGAGCTAAGGGTTTGTTCCCTCACCAAAAGGTCTGCCAGCCCCTCAAAAGTGGTGACCTAACATCCACTCACCCACCTATGAAAATAAGTGCTCACTTCAGCAAAATATTTACACACACTTTCATCTGCCTTACGTCTATGCTCATGAAAATTTTTCCTATAAGTTTCAGGTGTAGCTTAAAACATTCTAACAGACATTTCTTGACAACAGTATAATCAAAACATTCGTGGTCAGCAGGTTTAGACAACACAGTTACAGCTTTACCATGGAGTAAGGGGGGTCAGGAACCATACCTAGAGCCTTTGGTCAACATCATACTGTTTACATACCCTCTCAAACATATGAATGAAAATATCAAAATTATCCCACTCTTTAAACTGCAGAAGAAATGTACTGACCTTTTGTGCTTTTGGGGTCCAGCTACTCCCTTCTCCATTACCTCCATGACTCTGGCGAAGAGTCAGCATCTCCTTCTCATGCTGCCTCTGCCTCTCCTTTTCCTCAGCTTCCAGGTGTAGCAGTTTCTCATTCTCCTCAGCCTGCAAACATCGCAGTTTCTCACTGTCCTCACTCTCTAGACACCTCAGTCTCTCAGCTGCTTCTATTTCCACACACCTGGCCTCCATCTCAAGTCTCTTTAGTTCCAGCTGGATTTTTAAGTCCTCTGCAGAAAGGTTGAGCTGTCCATTCTCTGAGTGTGGTACATCTTCACTGCCAGTCTGATCCTCCTCCTTGTTGCTGTTTTCTGATGCAGCTGTGACCAAACCTGCAGTCATGTCTACCTTAGTCAGGTTTCCATGCACCAGTCCCCTAGCCTGGCACATCTCAGCCAGCTGTCTCCTTGTCAGCTTTCCATACTCCTCTGCTGACATGCTGCCTGCTCTCCCTGACTAACTAAGCTAACAAATGAAATAAAACAATTGTGATCTGAACTCTAAGTATTCACTGCATGACTGATTTTTTGTACAAAACACCTTCAGTGATCACTGTACACAAGTTGCTGGAATTCTCTCTATCCACACCACTACAAGCCAATTAGTTTTTGTCAACCAATTAATATGTGGTGTGAATATCCCACCACTGACAAACAATTAATATGTGACACCCGTGCACTGGCCAAGCAATCATAGGTTCATAGGTTCATAGGTTCGTACTAGGCTATCTGCCCAAGGGCATTTATAAGCCTAGCCCATAGTTATTTGGCTTTCGCCACCCCTTTAGTTTGAATCCACTGTCAGTCTCGAACCCAGGACCTTGGTAACATTAGTCTGTATGACCTACCACTAAGCCATGCTTGCCTTTAAAAATATGCATTTATGTGCATATGCATGTTCATAGGTTAGTACTAAGCTAACTGCCCTTTCGAGCCATTTGAAGCTTAGCCAATTATCCCTTGTGAGACTCAAACCCTGCACCTCGTGTTTGTAAGGCAAACACCTTAACCATTAGGCCACCCTCAATGAGCCTCAATCCTCACCACTAACACCAGTGAGGGGTGTTCATATAGGGAAAGGATAATAAATATACACACAATAAAGTACAACTTCCCTTAAGAGCACACAGAGATCAAAGTCATTCTGGAGTTGGTTTCTCCCTTTCCCGCCAGGTCCACAATAAGACTCCTCACTGGCACAGCTATAGGGTCCAGATCTCAGCCTAGTGGGCAAGCTAAAACCTCCAGCACCCCCTCTGTCCAACCAGTGCTTTGTGTCCCTGCCTAAGTAGCTGACACACACACACTTTGAGATGAGTTTATACAACCACACAGACACTCCTAGGGAAGGCTGGCACAGGTTCTCCAGCTGTGCCCCTTTTACCCAGACTATATGGTAGAAATCACTGCCACTACCTAGATAATATTTATCAGCTACTCAAAAGGCACTTATGAAAGGGTATTCAATTATACTGTGCAATATTATTATCCAAATGGTAAGTGCAACCAAACAGTCAAGACTTATTTAGAGTGACTTGGTACATTATCACTATATACATGCAATGTACTCTTAGAGCTTAAATTATCTCTACATAAAGAAGCCACAGTTGAAAGGTTTCAAACTATTTAATAATAAATTATAAAAATACAAGACAATACTTCTTACTACACAGTGCTAGTCAAGAGTTCAGAGATCACAGAGAAATACTTAAAATAATACTGTAGAAAGTTCTGACATCACAAAAAACACTTAGTTTAATCTTCCTAATTCCTATCTGTTTCTAAGAGAAAACACAGTTCTAAAATCTAGACACAGGCAGTGCTGGTGATATTGGATGTTCTCAAGACAAATGGTCTAATGCTCTCATTCTTTCTGTCCTTAAATTGATAACACAGTACCCATGATTCATTTCAGATTACATAATTTCTTTCTGGTTCCCAGGCTAACAGATTATCAGAGGTTAATAGCCTTTGATCTTGCAGCTGGTCAGGAAGCCAGAACAATAAAGGAATTTATACATGCAAATTCTAGCAATTAACTCTGATCTCAAGAAAATATCCAGAATTCCTTCATCCAGACATATCGGGTTCAAGCCCTAACATCAAAGAATTGACTTATTAGCTTTGTTACAGCAGAGTGCACTGTTGTTACATTTTTGCAGTTCCACACTTAACACCATTTTTTCACATTTAAGAGAACAAGCCTGTGGCTTATATTAATATTTACAAATTACAGAATTATCTACAAAATTCTATCTGGCTAGGTTGGCAGCCTTTACCTATCTTCACAGTCCATTCCTCCCCATCCTCTGTTGTCCCCTCCTTACTAGTCTGTCTCTCCATTATCACCCACCTTTTGTGTCACTACTTCCCCTATCAATTCTTATCAGCATTTTAGGTTTGCATGTTTATCCTCAGTCCTGCCATAATGCTACCTTTCTATTGTACCCTTCTTATAAAAATAAATAAGTCACTGCCCACAAATATATATAGTCTACCCCATTCTAATCTTCCCTTCCCATTGTCCTTGTGTGTTCTGCTCTGCCTGCTATTTGTCTAGTTGACTGTCCTATCACCCATTTTCCTCCTGATCTATATCATAAAACAGTTGCCACTTTGCTATGTGGCTCTTGTATGGGCTGTTAGTTGTGCCTTTATTGCAGCTATGCATCAATGCACTTGGGAATGTATATGGTATTAGGGACATGATCTGCATGGCAATGTCCTTGGGTCATGTGACCATACTTAGCACTGTTCACTCTCCAGCTGTAAAGTGGTTGCCATTTTGTGACTGTGAGGCTCCATTATGTAACACTATCCTCAGTATGGCTAAATTACTTGTGGACTTATGCATACCTAACCCCTTTTAGGCTACAACATAATATCTTGGTTATGACATTTATTGCAGTGTGGTCACCTTATGTTTCTTTTTGGATAGCCATCATTATTTCAGTTGATTATTGTTTTTAATATTCTATTGTTTTGTTTCCAGCTTCCAGTTATCCAATTTTATGCAAAATTTAAAATCTAATCCATCTCTTGCTTGAGCCTCTCTTTGCTTTCTTTCCTCAAAGCTGCTTAATGCTGCATTTTTCATATTTTAGCCATAAACTCTGCTATTACCCTTCTTACGTCCACCCTATACCCCTCCCTAATTCTAATGTCCCCACACATGTTTCTTGTCACATTGATCATATCCATGCAATCTGTCATCACATTGTCCCATTTTGTTCTGAATTCCTCCAATTAGTTTTCATTTTTTCTAATAACAAATGGGCCACACCTACTTATTTTTATTAAGTTGCATATCTTTGTTTTTAATCTTATTTTAACAAAGCTTGCCCTACTTAAAAATACTCATTGTAAACTTTCTTGTATCACCTTTTCTGGTTCTTCTATCAACTTCTACATTCCTTCTGTCATTTTAAATATTTCTTTAATTGTAATATGTTCTTCTCTGAACATTACTTTATATCCTTTTTCACTTTGTGTTCCAATGGTGCTTAACAATGAATTCAAGTGCTGTTGAACAGCCAGTCAAAATATTTCTCCATTAATGAAAATAAAATCTTCAACAAATATCTTTCAGTTTTACTTAAATGTATATATATGCCCTACCTTACTTTCCTTCCCTACATCAGACTATGCTTTAAAGGCCTAATGATCCAAACATCTGTTGTCAATCCTCTGCTTCTCACTGGAATGTAGGAACAATATTCGACAACTGATCATAGATACCACTGGAAGCCTAGTCATATACGCTTTTAAGCACACACAGTTGAAAGTTCTTGCCACCTATTTCAAGCACTTAATGATCATGTACTCATTTTCTCATTGCCAAACGCACGATTTATTACACTCGGCATATTACCGCTTCTGTATGTTACTACATTTTTTAATTGTTTCCTGCTGCCAGCACCTGCTGCAGTATCATTCTTCATGCACTCTTCTTCCCTTCTTTACTTTCTGTCTTACACTACCCTTCTCCTGAATGCCACAATTAAAATCCCCTCACTATAGATTTAAGCCCACTTCAGTCATGTTTTTATAAGTACAGTATTGTATCTTAAAAATATATATATATATCTTGCCTTCTCTTATTGTTCAATGATACATAACTGCTACATAACCATATTATCTTATTTCCTCCTTTTAACACTTTCAATAAAGCCACATTCAACCTCATGTGGAACTAGATCCATTTCATTTACAATCCTCCTTCATATTTCATTTTTTTATAACATTTTAACTCCAAAACAAGCATCTAACTAGAATCACCAACTACACTTGTATCTCCATAAGCAGTTTTCTATCAAACACTTTTTGTAAATCCAAAATCTTCTAAAAACGCACATCTGCTTTACCATCTTGTTTATTGCAAGTCTCCTTGGATAATTCTTTCTCATCCTTTCAGTCTTGATCTGTCCAGTTGTTAATGTGAACTGTTTTTCTTTTTCACTCATTTTCTGCACATCGTCACTGTTGTATAACAATGCAGACCAAGTCCTTCCTTCCACAATTTGACTTTATTATTCTCATATTGTTGTAGTAAAATTAATTTTATTTCCAATAACAGAAATAGCAAAACAAATGTATATATATATATATATATATATATATATATATATATATATATATATATATATATATGTGTGTGTGTGTGTGTATTACATTCTAGTGTCAGTTCACTTTATCATGAAAGAAATAAGGTTATTAGAAAACTCATTTGGTTGACACTACATTTGATCAACATTCATTACATTGAAAAATGTTAAATGGTATAGAAAATGACTGTTGGTCTGGTTTTGGAGGATTGGAATTACAATGCAAATTAGCATTGACTAGTAGTTTTATCATGATAATTTCTTCTGTTATGTTCTTCCACCATGTCTATGAGTTTAAGTATGTGTGTGCCAGCAGTGATTCACTGTGTAAGGAGTGTTCGTAACTATGGAGTTAGTATATTTATGTTAGAGGGTGTGGTGGAAAAAGCCACCCCCCACACATTGTGAGTTTGGGGGAACTTCCACCCTGCAAAAAAGCTTTTGAAGGTATATTTAGTGAGAATGAAATTGTCAATGACATGAGTGTCAAGCAAACATAGTGTTGATCATATGAGTTTTAGATTAAATGAACCACTGTTTGTCCTTGTTAATTAAGTGAAATGGTGATGTAGTTAAGTATAATCATACATATATATATATATATATATATATATATATATATATATGGGTCTACATTGACCCATTGAAAACTCACTTCACTGAATGCCAAATGAATGAGACCAGTTCAGCAAAAGTGCTTTTACATGAAAATGCACTCTCACGAAAAACATATCACCGAAGAGCATTCACCGGTTTTGGGATCCTGTGATGGTGCAGGTGCATTGATTGTTATGTGGTGTATGTGAGGGGAAACTTTAATGCTCATATCACTTGTTGTTATAGATCGCGGTACAGCAAGGATAAGGGAATATCCCCTTTTCCCACTGTAGTGCAAACTCGGAGTTAGTATATAAGTAGCGGGGGTATGGGGGGGCACATAGCCCCCCCACACGGGGAGGTTTATTTGTAATTCGTTAAAGTGAGTTGTTGATGGGTTGAAGTAGACCCATGTGTGTGTATATAACAGAAATTATTTTATACAAACCTTCTCAAAAATTAAATTTCTTTATAAGCTTCCTTAAAATGTCAGACTAACTATGTTAAAAGCCTGTTCTGCATCAAGATTTATCATTAAATAATTTACTGCATCCTCCATAATCATTATAGCTCTAATATTTATTGCAAACGTTTGCCTTCCTTTAATAATCCCACATTAATGTAAACATATCAGCCCTAGGAAAATCAATTATTCTGGCTACTGGAATACCCACTAATATAATCATGATTTAGGACTGAGACAGGCATGTTACGAAACTAGGCTAGTGGGATCTTTCTTTCAAGACAGAGTCTGTTCCTTTCCTGCAGGAGCATGGACTTTCTTTACTTACTATATTATCTGACTATGGACCCCTTACTTTTTAAATCCCTGTTACCTTCTGTTGTCTTCACCTTTGAGCCAGGTATTTGTGTGACTTTGAAGTATTTTCAAAGTAAGTCAATGCCATGGCCACCCTTGCAAATTCACATAATCCTTCCAGAGAATCATTCACTTATCAGCCTTTTCAAATTCCCTCTGCTCAGTTTGTGTAAGCTCCCTAATTAATGGTACCTTGTCAAATTTGCTGAATATCTGTAAACATCCTTCTGTCAGTTTCCCACATTTTTTTTTTAATATAATTAATATTTCCTTACTGAAGCTACCTTTCAAAACATTCCACTGCTCTACAACCACATTTGCCTTTGTTAAAAAAGCATTTAGATGTGAACATAATGCCTCTTTAACACTATCAATGAAATGTTTTTATTTTTAAGTCAGGTGTTGGAAATCTATAGTGCCAGAGCCAAAAGTAAACCACACAGAAATTGAGTAAAAGCGTGGTTCATAGAGGGGTAACCACAGATCAATATTTAGTGAGCTTATAAGCGCAAGTGATAGTTGTCACCAGTGCACTGGTGAGACCCAAAGCTATACCACCCATAAAGAAGCTGCACACAAGCTAACTGGAGCAGAAATTAATGGGATGAAATCCTCCTTTCACTGGTGACAAGAAATGCTTCAAAGTATACATGGAAATAGAGGGTACAGATTAATTGGATTATGGTAAACTGAAAAAAGAACTTTTGTTCAGAGCAGTAGTTACTCCTGAAATGCAAGCTGTTAAATTTCAGAGCTAAGTGTTTAATGCTTGTAAGACAGTAAGACATCAAAAGTATGAACTTAAATGTATTGTTATTATGTGATTAAAGTCTGATATTAATAATAAAGCAGAAATGATAGAACTGCTTACTGCTAATTGATTTTAAAGAGCAGTGACTGATATTATAAGACAGGGGTATGTCAAAGTGATCCCAAGTTCATTGCTGTAGTTAAACATGTTCTAGGAAATTATACTTTGTTTAAAATTTTAATTTGTGTATCTAAATCTAAACCATTCATTAATAAGACAGCATTGTCTTTGAAATGCAGCATGCTTAGTATTGTGCTAACCTGTTACAGATGTGGGAAGAAAGGATACATGGGCAGTATTTGTATCAGTAAACGGAACAGTGTTACTGCTAGGAATATGTAAATGTCTGAAATGCATGCTGAGAAAGAAATACCTTTAGAATCTAAGACAGATGTTAAAACCTACAGAATCTGTGTCCTGTCACTGTGCAATGACTAAATTAGTGAAATGCATAATATTTTCAGTAGGCAATGAACTGCAAGGCATACTGGATTCATTTTAGTTAAGAGTCCCTGTATTGTATGCGATGATTTCAAAAAGGCTACAGAGATTAGTTAATACAAGTAAGATGTTAAGCAAAAAAGGCACAAATCAATAATATGCAAAAACCTCACACTAAAAAGCTTTCTCCAGTTATACAGGATATGCTTAGTACTTTTAAAAACATCCATGAGGATCTTAATAAAGATAAAAATAATAATCCTGATGATTACAAAATTGACAAGTATTTAAAGAAAAATGTTAGTAATAAACTTAATGAACAACAGATATCTCTGTTAAATAAGCCTATTGCCCTGATAGAAGTTAAAGAAGCTTTAAAAAAAGGAAAAATGGTAAAGCTCCAGGGTTAGATGCTTTAAGTATGGAATTATGTAGTCTGTGTCCATTAAATATTTTAAAATTACTGAGTGACATTTTCAGGATTATTCAGAGTGATAAAATAATTCCTCCCTCATGGAAATGTTCTATATTCAAACCTACAAAGGAATGAACAAGAAATTGGCTCTAATAGCTTACATATCAAGAGAGCTTTTGATTTTGTAGAATGGAAATACTTGTTTAAAACTTTTGAATCATTTGCATTTACAGAAGAGTTTATTGGAATATTAAAAAATATATAGAGAGAGATTCCAAGGCATATATGATTATTGGAGTATGGTGGTATTATCTTCCTAGATTTTATTGCTGCAAATGTTTACTCTGTTATACTCTGGATAGACTCAACTTAACACTAGCCAATGGAGAACCATTCAGGAGCAAGATTATACTAAATTCTTAAAACTTTATTAAATATGATAAATTAGAAGTATGTAACAATCCTTTCATCTGGTCAATAAAATTTATCTTAAAAGGAAATTAATTTCAATCTTTAGACTCTTGCATATATGAAATAAATTCCAAAAGCAGTTAAGAAATATGTTCTTAAAACTACATTGATATCAAAATGGAAATTTGTTTGCTTTCCTACTGCATACAGCTTTAGATTTAAGAAAACTCAGAACAATGTTAAAATGAATTTGTTAAAGAATGAATGGATCAGCATTATGGTCTGATTGCAATTGCTTTGGAAATGGAAAATCTAGGTTACCAGAATATTTAATAAAAGATTAGAAGTTGGATGAATCTGCTAACCAGTTAATATTATTCATCAGTAAGAAATTAAATGAATCCGTAGCTAATATGAGTGAAGAGGAACAGAATACTATTTCTCCATTATATGACTATGTGAATGCTACCATTGAAGGTAGAGTGACCTACAAAGGAACCTTGTTCAAGTTCTATAAGTTAATTCTAAATAATAATAATTCTGGTACAAAATTATGGATGTTTTTAGATAGTAGTGGATTGAGTGACTCAATAGATGGTAAGAATAAAACTATGTTGCTTAAATCAGTTAGTCAAACTTCTTCAAGTTTATACTACAAAGTTTTTATGTGGAAATATATACTCCTTATAAAATTTATAAGTTTAGTAAAAGGACTTCCTCAGTTTGTTAGAGATGTAGTAAAGATGACTGGACACACATGATTATAGATTGTGAAAAATTAAATGTATATTGAGAATGAATAAGTATGTCTTTTAAGGGGTTAAGGTCTGATAACTGTTCTTCTACTAGGTCAGTAATACTAATAAATGTTCCACTTTCTGCATCTGTAAAAGCCAAACAACAAAAACATGTTTAAAAGTGTTAATTGTATAAGATTACCTTGATGAATCAATGTATTCCTATCACTGTATAAAAAAGAATATCTGATGTTGAATTTCTTCCTTTCTGTGTATATATATTGTAAATATGTTAAATTAATAAAAATGTTCTTATAAAAAGAGTCCCTGTATGTAAGCATAAACTTAATAACAAGCAGAAGACAGGCGTAATTTGTGTTCTTGGAAGCAAATAAATAATATCCCTTATAACTGTAGAGTTTAAGTCCATCTTAGGAAAAAAAAAACATCCTGTAGCACATGTACCATCCTGTAGCACTAGTACCTGAAATATTCTAGAATGCTATTACTGGAAATTATTTTTACCACTTTGATGCCCTGTGGAAGTTGTACATAAAATGGAAATAAGTAAATGCTCTGTGGCAGAAGAATAGCCTTAACAACAACAACAAAAAAAAAACAGCCTTCCACAAGTAGTATTTCCTCAAAATGAAAATGAGGGGCTGGTATTGAACTAAGTTTGTGACAGACACTAATGAACATCAATCAGACCAAAGGAAAAGGAGTTAGCTTAGAAGCTGCTAAAAAACTGTCACATGGGTATGGTTAGATGATAAAAAAATAAGTCATCAAGTTATCACAATTATGAAATAAAAACATAACAGAACACTCCATGTGTTAAAATGGTCATATATGTAAAGATTAGCAGGGAAGAGGAAACAATGGAAGGTACTGGAAATGTACAGTTACTAGCACAGAAATGTAGGAGCAATGCAAATACAGTGCTGAAAGAAGGAAGATGCTAAAGTAAAACTTCAGGAAATGAATCAAAGATAGTCAGTGAAGCAGAATTACATGAAGAAATGATAGATGTGCATCTTGTGGAACAGCAGCCTGAAGAAACAGATGCAGTAGAAGGCAAGGAGCTGCACAGTAAAACATTGCAGTCTGAAAGTGTTACAAAGCAGGAAATGATGTTGACTAGAGGAACAAATAAAAGGAATATCTTACAAAAATTATGTTATGACATTTGAAAAATGCACAGCCTGAGCAAAACTCTGATCATTTTGTCAAACTGAAAAATAGACCTAAAAGTGGGGAATTCTAAGTTGCAGATGGGCAATGAAAAGAGAAATTTGCCCATTAGGTTAAGATTTACTAGTGCAGTATAAGGGGAAGAAGCACAATCTGGTCAAAGTCCTAAACACATTTCTATCAGTTTAAAACAGGAAACTCAGGTAAAAATGAAACTCTAGACAACAGATATATGTGATTAAAACAAGTGAAATGGAAAAGATTTTTTGTTTAGAGTTTCCTTCTGTGATAGAAGGCTTAGATATGGAAGCACTCATACCAGTTTATACTGCAAAGAAAGCCAAACCTTCTACTTTAAAACAAATATGAGGAAAATTAATTAAATTTAGCATACAGAGAGGTAAGCCATATTAACTTCAAGAAAGTAGGGAGAAGATACCTTTGTAAGAGAAAGGGGAGCTACTTTTATATAAGGCATGAAAGAGCAAAGGAGACATTGTGCACCAGTTACTAGTACCAAAGCCTTGCAGAATTCTAGTTATGAAACTGTCACATAGTAATGTTCTTGGGGAATGGATAAAACCTAAGCCTGAGTACTAGCCAGATTTTACTGACACTGAATTATAAAAGAAATAGAAAATATATGTTACTCATATCCTGAATATCAGAAAGTAGCTTCACAACTTGGGTCCATAAATCAATTGATTCCAGTGGCTATTATGGTTTTGCTATTAAATAACAAGGGACTCCAGTGCCAGAATTAAGGGTAGTAGACATAGTGGACAGTTCTAGAATAGCAAGTGAGAAAGATGTGATTGATATTGGACATAGTGATTCTGGACTACATACCTCTCAAGCAAGAAATCTGGACAAAGCCATACATAAAAGTGCAACAAAGGCCCCAAAATATGGACAATTTTTAAATATTGCTCTTACAAACGTAGAAAGTTGATAGAGTAACAGGTTTTGCATTAATGTGAATTATCTGAAGCATATAAAGTCTGAAACTCAAATGGCTGTCATTATTTTCTAACTTTAGTCTTTAATGATTTACTGCTAATTTGCCAGAAAAGCACAATTTTATGAAAAATATACCAAAAATATGAGGCCAAAATCTGGACATTCTGAGAAAATCTGTACAATTGAGAGGTATGGACTATACCATCATTGCATGGGTTACTTCTGACCTTATTAATACTGCTTCATGGATCTTTTGGTCTGCATTTCACTCTGATGTCTGCTAAAATGTCAGCAGCACAGAGCTAGACTTCTTCTTATAGGTAGAATGTTTAGATAGCTTGTGTGGACCCCACAATCCCTCCTTATAAGATCAGTCCCAAGATTTTGAGTTACAACAGGGTGTCATGTAATGTATTCATTATTTATTTATTTGTTTATCATTTGTTTACCAGGATGGTCTGGCTGGACAGCTGGTGTCTGTTTTCAGCGGAGTCCTGGGGAGAAAAGCTCCATACAGTTACAAAATAAAGAGTCATACATGGTAGCAGTTAAATGCTAGAGTATAAATGATAACAGGTGAGGAAACATGCTGTAGAAAGGTTAACAGTTTTAGAAATATAAAGTCGTAGTACAAATATATGATCATTGCACTTTTGTAAAGTTGGTACAATATATGTACATGAGATTTTCATAGTAGAAACTTATTTACAATATATACAATATATACAATGAGCATAGGTACAGCACAGTGTCAGTAGTCACCAGAAGCATCAGGAAATATCCTTCAGTAAGGGTGAGGCGGGTCTATATCACAACGCCGAACTAACAAAAGTTCGATCATTGTAATATCGAACCCTAAAGTCCGAAACCCAACAAAACCAAAAACACAGAATAGCGATTTTTTCCCAGGGAAAAAAAAAATCACTGTTCCGTGATGAAAAAAAAAATGTAACCTTAAACTTAAACTAAAGTGGGGGGCTGTGCCTCTACCCCCCTTCTTAACTATACCAACTCCGAGATCGCAAAACAGTGGAGAAAAAAGCAAAGCCCCGAAAACCACTCACCGATTTTTTCCATGGGAAAAAAGTCGATGTGCTGTGGCTTCGCTATTTTCAACATTCGGACTTTAGGGTTCGATATTACAACATTCAAACTTGTTTTAGTTTGACGTAATATAGACCCGGGTGAGGCTTCAGGGAGGTCCATTGCAGTTACATAAGTGGTTGCTGAAAAGGTGTGATTTAAGGAGGTTTTTGAAGGCGGATGTACAATTTTGTAACCTGAGGTCAGGGAGGCAGGGTATTCCAAGTTTATAAGTTCAGTCCCAAGATTGTGAGTTAGGACAGGGCGTCATGTAACATTCTGGTGTACTGAATGCTGTATGTGATGTAAATATTGTATTAAGATGCTATATTTTAAGAATCTGGGACTTTAAAGCATTGCTAATGTCATTGTAGGATATAAATAATACCGATAATTTAAGAGTAGTCAGGTAATGCTATGTATTTGTTAGAGAAGAAATTCCTGCATGATGAGGTAATGGGCCACAATGAGACCCATTATGTAATTTGTTGTTCTATAAAAGGGGGACTTTTCTAAGCCATGGCAGATTCATTATAGTGTCAATGGTGAGGCTCACTGCCTGGTGTTCTGAATTCACTAGAGCTTCAGGTGGAGGCTCGCTTGCAGGTGGCTGTGAAACCCCTGCTAATTATTCATTATTTATTTATTTATGTATGTATGTATGTATTTATTTATTTATTTATTTATTTGTTTGTTTGTTTGTTTGTTTGTTTATCATTTGTTTACCAGAATGGTCTGGCTGGAGAGCTGGTGTCTGTTTTCAGCGGAGTCCTGGGGAGAAAAATTCCATACAGTTACAGAATAAAGAGTAATACATGGTAGCAGTTAAATGTTAGAGCATAAATGATAACAGGCGAGGAAACATGCTGTAGAAAGGTTAACAGTTTTAGAAATATAAAGTTGTGGTACAAATATATGATCACTGCACTTTAGTAGAGTTGGTGCAATATATGTACATGAAATTTTCCTAGTAGGAACTTATTTACAATATATACAATATAGACAATGAGCATAGATAGAGCACAGGGTCAGTATTCACAAGAAGCATCAGGAAATAACATCCTTCAGTATGGGTGAGGCTTCAGGGAGGTCCATTGCAGTTACATATGTGGTTGGTGAAAAGGTGTGATTTAAGGAGGTTTTTGAAGGTGGATGTACACTTTTGTAACCTGAGATCAGGAGGCAGGGTATTCCATGTTTTAGCAACTTCATGAGGGAATAAAGAGTTACCTGAGCTGTTTTACATGGGATAATTTCAATCAGGGCTTTGTTACAAGATCGCAGTTGCCTATTTGAATTGTAGAAGTTTAGGAGGCCAGTCAGGGCAGTTTTTTTTGGGGGGATAGTATAGTATTTGGTGTGCTAGGTTGAGTTGGTGGTAACGTAATAAATTAGGAAATTCTAGCCAGTGTAGTGAATGTAGGGATTGGCAGTGGAGGGACAGTGATTTGGCACTGGTTGTGAACCTGGCGATTTTGTTGTAGCATGTGGAAAGTTTGTTCAGGTCAGTTTTATTTAGGTTTGTTAGCAGTGGAGATGCATAAAGTAATGTTGATAACAGATGGGTTCTGGCTATGGCAATTCTAGACTCGGAGGTTAGGAATCTTTTGCTGCGATAGAGGGTTTATAGCTTTTTGTGAACTTTGGAGACAGTTGGGGATATATGTTTATTGTATTTTAGATGTGGGTCAATAGTAAGACCTAGTAATTTGGCCTCTAGGACTGGTGTGATGAGGGTCTTGTTGGCCGAGGATATGGAGAAGGTGAGGTCATTAGTCTTTATTGGGTGGAACAGCATAAGTTGCATTTTCTTTGGGTTTAGTATCAGTTGGGATTTATTTAGCCAATTTTCTATCTCTGTGAAGGATTCTTGGGCTTTTTGTTGGAGTAGTTGGATATGAGATGCATATCAGAGTAGTGTCATCAGCATATTGGACTATATCAGCTTTTGTGGTAGCTAAGTGGAGTTGGTTTGTAAAGACGTTAAAGAGAAAGGAGCCGAGAATTGAACCTTGAGGTACACTGAGTGTGACAGGGAGTGGGAGTGAGTTAAACCATTTGACAGACTGAAAGTGGTTGTTTAGGTAGCTAGTGAACCAGAGCAGGTTGGGACTGTCGAGGCTGAGTTCAAGAGACAGGTTAAGAGTTTATTGTGGGAGACTGTGTCGAATGCTTTGGATAAGTCTAGAAAGGTGGCAAAGACTATTTTGTCTTGGTTCCTGTAAGAGTTTATGGTGTTGGTGAAGTTAATTAGGGCAGTGGTGGTGCTATGGGATTGGAGGAATCCATGTTGAGTTTTGGAGAGTAGGTTGTTGGAGAGAAGATGGGTGAGGGGTTGGTGATGAATGCACTTTTCTAGAATCTTTGATAGGGGTGACAGGACTGCAATGAGTCGGTAGTTAGGGAGATAAGTAGAGGGGCCACCCTTGTAAAGGGGATGATAAATGAGGTTTTCTACAAGGATGGGATAGTGTGTTCAGTAATGGATCTATTTATTAGTAATGAAATGGGGTAGGCTATGGCCCTGGATGCAAGTTGAAGGTACTTGGCAGGAAGACTGTTGGCAGCGAGGGTGGTTGGTTTGAGTTTTGTTAAGAGATTTTGGATGGTTGATAATGGAACTGGTTTGAGTGAGAAGGGGATAGTATTCTCTTGGGCTTTGGGGGATTGTGGGTGGGTTATGAGATTTGTATCATTTATCAGTTTGAGTATGGAGGAGGTAAAATAGTTATTGAAGCTGATGGCTATGTCTAAGTTAGTGCCTTCTATAGTTGGTAGGGGTGTAGTGTTTTTTCCGGGCTAGAGGATGTTGTTAACTACAGCCCAGAATTTTTGTGGGTTGTTACTGTGTTTTCTTTGTAAGGAAATGTAGTGATTTTGTTTGTCTGTCTTAATTTGTTTTTTTTTGCCTTGTTTCTTAGTTTGAGAATGGCTTGCCTAGTAGTGGGTGATTTGTGTTGACGCCAGATTTTCCAAGCTTTATCCCTGTCTTTAAGTAAGGCCCTTGTGGTTTTCTGTAGCCAGGGGTCAGGGTTACTGCATAATTATTCTGATTGGGGCTAATTGGTTGAGGATCTTTAGGAAGGTGGAGTTAAAGTATTCTACTGCCTTGTCCAACAGGAGGGTTTTGATGGGAGTCCAGTTACAGGATTTTAAGGTGTCCAAGAATTGATCTGTGGGGAAGTTTTTGTGTGAGCGGGTTTGTAGCAGGGAGGGGGAGTTAGAAGATTTAAGTTTGTGTCTAAGGATAAAAGTGGGATTGTGGTCACTGAGTGAGTTAGGCAGTGTTCCATATTCATGAGCAGTGTTGGCCTGGTTAGTGAGGATCCAGTCCAATATGGATTCCCTTTTTGTGGACTTATCAATACGTGTGGGTGATTGAATGAGTTGGCAGACGTTATATAGGTTAATATGGTTGGTGGGTGTTGGAGAGTGGATTGAGTAGTGGTTATGTTGTTATAGATCCCAAGTAAGTTTAGATGCTAGTTTTAAGTTAGTTTTGTAAAGTAGGGCAATACCTCCACCTCTTTTGTGTACTCTGTCCACCCTTTGAATGTTATATCCAGGTGGGGTTATGGTGTTATCATTGATATGGGACTTAAGCCATGTCTCAGTAATGAGTATTATGTCGGGGTTATATAAAGAGATAGTGGAATGCAGATTTTCTATTTTGTTCATAATGCTGTGAATGTTCAGGTTGAGTATTAGTAAGTCGGTGGGTTTATGTTTAAATGAGTGGTGGGAGTTGCATGTGTTATTGGAGTTAGTTGCTGGGCTGGGGTTGGAGTGACTATCACCTCCTAGTAGTAAGTTGTCTGCTATGTTGGTAATAGTTTTAAGGTATAATGTTACTAGATAGTGAAATCTGAGGCATGGTTGTTTCTTGGATTGTGAGACATAATACATTGGTGAGGTAATTTGAAAGTAGGATTGGGTATAGATGCCTGGGGATGTGACTATATGTTTGGAGGGGTTAGTTATGGCAATAGGTAGGGTGGGAGATCTAAGGTAATTGAGGTTGGTGAGTGAATAATGGTAGGAGGTACTGACAGAGGTTATGTAGAGGCATATGAACAAGGAAACCAGTAGTAGGGGTACATTGTGATATTGCACAGCATGGGTCATGGTGGCAGTGGTTTTAGGTGTAGGAATAGAGGTATATGCCTTTGAGGAGGGTGTGGGTGGAGAATGTAAGCAGGAGTAAATTAGAGGAACAGTAGGAGGTTCACAGGATATGTCCAGTGGGGAAGAGGGAGTTATTGCCTAGTGATATAGGGGTGTGGTCTTGGGTTAATGTTAGGCTGTGGGCATAATGTTTGTGTGAGTTTGATTGGGGGTGGGTGTGTTAGAAGGGTCAGGTGATGTGGGGTTAGGATAAATGTATGGGTAGCAGGGTGGGTGGGGAATGGGGGCAAGGTAGGGGAGTGGAGTGAGCCCGAGCATTAGCGAGGGCAAATGCAGCGGGTTGCACTAAGCAGTGCAGGTAAGTGACCACAAAAAACAATCTGTGTGTTGGATGTTATAAAATGTAAGTAGATAAGGAATAACATTAGATGTGGGTTTAGACCAGTAGTAAGTATTGATAGCCTGTAACTTAAGCTTTTGTAAAGAGGCCTGTCTAGCAGGTATTTTACAAAGAAATGAGGTGGAGGGGAGAATCAGAGTGAGAAGGAACAGCAAGGAATAGTTCAGTGAGAGTACCTAGACAAATTATTGGTATAACTGGTAGGGAATGGAAGGGGCTCAGAACTAAGAATACACTTTCCCACTGCCAACCTAGGTAGTGTGTTCACAGGTAATAAGAAGATATTAACCTTTCTGTTAGTTTAACTGTGAGCTTGGATGTTCTCTGGCCCTTAGGTCTTGCCAAAGAGGTTGCATGTTGGCTCAGTATGTGTGGGGATCGTTTGAAAAAGGGACCCGATGTTTTAGGTGCTCTTTGACTAAAAACAAAGATGGAGGTGTGTAAGTATCAAATGACAAGCATTGTGGAGCAAAAACATTAAAAACAGTAGACCCCTACTAAGACCAGATAAAAAAAAAAAAATCAAAGGACAGTGTTATGTACAGTCACCAGTAAATCTATCGGACCTGAGGGTAAATTCATGCAAAAAAAATCAGCACTTAAGACTCAATCTGAGGAATTAAAGGTAGTAACTGTGTCGCAGCAGCCACCAGATGGAGCTATTAGCCACGTTACACAAACTACAGTGCTCAAGTTTTATAAAAAGTTTAAAAAGACAAAACTCCAGGGCGCATATGAGTGTAGAATATAATGCAGTACACTACATGTGGTACAAGTGTACCCTCATTACAAAGGCTGGTAAACTCAATCAGTGTTCAGTAAATCTAGATGTACTGCCTGAATAGGATCTGTAGTCTGTGTAATCTGCAAGCTTCCTTGCCTAAAAGGTACTTGCAGCAAGACAATTACAATGTGCTTGTGATCTACTGATTTTACATTAGGAATAAGCCAGTTGCCCTCATAGGTTCTACAGCTAACAGCTAACAACACAACACAACAATGGCGATCCTTACATTTGAAATAACCTCCTTTACAGCTGATAAGTACAATAGCACATATGTAATAACGGCAGTCTTACATTAGAAATGACATCTTTACAGCTGATAAGTACAATAGCACATATGTAATAACGGCAGTCTTACATTAGAAATGACATCTTTACAGCTGATAAGCACAATAGCATAATTGTAAAAACCTGAGCGCCCTCATTAGTCTCAACAGCAGATGAATCACAGCAATAGAGATTGACTGTCTACAATATAGCCCATTGTTTAAAAAAGTTTAAATTATACAAATTGGCTAGTAGGTTTAAATGCATAAAACACACTTACAAGCACAGATGCACATGCGGTGGGTCAGCAGGATGGGGAAAGTGTTTCTAAATTGATGCTCTTTTGTCTGGGGTTTTTAAGACCTCATATAGGACACAATGGGTGGGGGAGGTTAGAAAAGCATGCAGGTAGTTGCAATCAATGATGTACACCAAGCAGTGCAGGTACGTGACCACAAAAAAACAATCTGTGTGTTGGGCATTATAAAATGTAAGTAGATAAGGAATAACACTAGAAGTGGGTTTAGACCAGTAATAAGTACAAACTGCCTGTAACTTAAGCTTTTGTAAAGAAGCAAGTCTATCAGGTATTTTACAAAGAAATGAGGTGGAAGTGTGGTCAGAGAGAGAAGGAACAGCAGGGAATAGTTCAGTGAATGTCCCTAGACAAATTATTGGTATAACTAGTAGGGTATGGAAAGGGCAGAGAACTAAGAATACACTTTCCCACTGCCAACCTAGGTAGTGTGCTCAAAGGTAATAATAAGATATTAACCTTTTGTTAGTTTAAATGGGAGCTTGGATGTTCTCTGGCCCTTTGGTCTTGCCAAGGAAGTTGCACATTGGCTTAGTATGTGTGAGGGTCATTGGTAAAAGGGACCAATGTTTTAGATGCTCTGTGACTTTTTGTTAGTTTAACTTGGAGCTTGGAGTTCTCTGGCCCTTTGGTCTTGCCAAGGAAGTTGCACATTGGCTCTGTATGCATGGAGGTCATTGGTAAAAGGGACCCAATGTTTTATACGCTCTGTGAAAGCACAGATGCACAGGATGGGGAAAGTGTTTCTTTCTAATTATATGTACCAGTTCTAAGATCAAGAGGGTAAAGGGCATATTTCCTTCCCTGCTATTACAGAAATCAAACAATGGCACCTTTTATTATCTGTTTTATGTATCAAACATAATTATTATTACAGCTATCAAACAAATGCAAAATTGGTATACACTGAGAGACCTATCTGTCTGTCTCTCTCGATATCTATATCTATCTATAAATATACACACACACACACACACACACACACACACACACACACACACACACACACACACACACACACACACACACACACACACACATACAATTAGTTAGCAACATGGAAAATTTTGCTCATTAAAAATAAGACAAAGAGAAATAAATATTGGCTTCCCCTACCAGATATGTGTAAAATGAAACTGTCACAGAGTTTCCAGTTACATAATAGCATACCTCTCAACCTCTTGGTACAAAAATTCTATTCAAAAATAATTTGGGAGGGGGGAGCTAAAGGTCCAAAATCAGGGACAGATTTCAAATATTGGTCTTATAAACATAGAAAGTTGCTAGAATAACATATTAGGCATTAGCACGCATTTTCTGAAGGACGTGAAGTTTGAACCTCAAATGTCTATTATTATTTAGTGAATTCACACCTCAGTGAGTTGCCAAAAATACACACATTTTATGAGGAACAGACCAAAAATATGAAGTGAAAATCTGGAGAGTCTGTGAAATGCTGGACAGGTGAGAGAAATGCATCATAATATCATTGAAAGAAAATAATTATATAATGCAAATTATTATGTCACAATAATAATTCATTAAGTAATGCTGTACAATGATTAGCCTCTCTGAACATCATTAATATATTTCAAAAAGTATTTCAGTCCATCCTTCATATAATGTTTTATCACAAGGGTCTAACAGAAAGAATCCCTTAAAAGGGTGTGGATCACATTAGTGATGCTCTTTGCAAATTGAGTTTTTCTTGAGAGTGTGTATCTGATGGTCAGTGACCTTTGAACTGATAAACCAAGCAGGCAAACTTAAAATTGCAACTGAAAGTGCTTTTCTCCTTTGAATACACTGAATCACTTTAAGTACTGGATATCACTGCAAAAAACTTTTCACACTGGCTGTGTTGATAAACCAGAAAACAAGATCAGGAAGTAAGTGGTACTGAATAATGAATGAACCTTCTTATATGATTTTGTCCTACTGGTCCTAATAAGAGTTCCTATGTTCTGCACTGGAATACTGATGTACTCGTTAAAGCTTTTTTTTTTCATGGACAGCTTTGCTGTGTACAATAAAGTCACACTGCTGTATGCCTCAACTGTAAATGCAATGCCAATTATTTAGTGTTGCTATAATTTCGTATGATATATATTGATCTTTGTGTTACCCCTACTACATTAATGAATGATCTTCTATACTGTTCTTCCTATGAGCAGACTATGATATGCCACTCATCATGTATAAAACTAGTAGCTAAACTTAGATCAAACAGTTTAAGGAGTGTGTCTGCAAGGGTATGCTTAATACTATTAATTAAACAAGCAGATAAATTGCCAGGTCCCATGGTGGAAGTATTTTTAGTCTTGGTTAGCAGATTCAGTAAGTGGTCTTTAAAGATATTTAGTGGAGTAAGGGATCTGGATATATTGGAGCTCTGAATGCAAGTTTTAGAGTGAAGTTCGCACTAAGTTTGTTTGCAAGGATATTGGCAATGTCTATTGGGTCAGAATAGGAGGTGTTACTATAATTAAGTTCAGAGCAATGTGAGGTATTTTTTAAGGGTACTTATGTATTATCGCAACCAGATTTGCGAGGTGGTCATGTTTCAGTTCAACAGTGTCTGTTAACTTTAAAATGGTTGGCTGCACTGTTAAAAAAGTCTTCTGGTATGTTGCTAATGGGTTTAGAAGAGAAATAAGGGGGCAAAATCAGGTTTTTGGATAGCGTGCTTTACCGCCATCATGTAATGAATACAGCGATCACAACGAGTACTGCTCGTTGTGACAGCAGGGATGAATGACCGTTATTTTTTGGGTGTAACATCCTGGTAAATACTTACTACTTACATTGGGAGCCAAAGTTTATACATCCAATGAAGTATGCAGACAAATGAACACACAGCAGTCGCAGTGATGGCAAGAAATCATACCTTTTATTTGCTGACTGTTGTCAGTAAAGCGATCACTCATTCTAATACACTGCATCCAAAAGCCTGCAGTCCTTAGTCGGATGTTACAAAAAGGGAAGGTTATGAGGAATACATGTATTCAGTTTTACTCGCCAGTCATCATGACAATGAAAGTTGCCTGTCAGGGAGTGGCAAGTAACACTTTTAACCACGTTTCAAAGGCAGCACTTCTGTTGTTGAGAACCTGTTCACTCTGCTCGCAGTTCCATTGACGCCCATTGCGAAGCAGCAGTCATGTGTCTAATTCAGACAAGGGCACTCCCTGCAAAGAGGAAATTTCAGATTATTCCTCTTCGTATATGGCAAACAATGGGTCCTAATAGTGTGTCACACTTCACAGTGCCCTTCTTCCATAAACACACATACTTTCCCAGAAAGCATTACACAGTACACCACCTCACAAATCTGGTTGCGATAATATGTAAGTACCTTTTTAAGTTTTCTAACATAGCTAACGAAGAGTTTATAATTACATTTGGAATAAGAAAATGGTCTAATTTTTATTTCTTCTGGTATGGGTTCCTAGTTTTGAAAACAAGAACAGAGAATGTGTGTTTGGTATATTTTAGATTAGTAAGTGGGGTTGGCAGGTGGGGAGTAGATGTAGAGAAGAATCTTAAATTATATAGCAGAATGGAACTTCCTGGCAGTCCTTGTGCAAAAAAGGGAAAGCGTTCCTCCCTGATAAATTTGAAGAGCAGAAATTCTAGAATGAGAGTATACCTTTGGGGTACAGACAACACTTTGACTTTTCCTAAAGTAATGCAGTGATGTTTTCTTTTTTTGTGAGAATGCTATGAATCTTATATACTGCTATAAATGTATAGAACTTAATGAGTTACCCCCCAGCCCTATATCCTATGCCCCGACTATTATATCACATGAGCAGGAATGCACAGAAAAAACAAAGAGTGAGAGAATGACTGATTGGGTGCGTCAGTTTAACTGAGGGTACAGGAAATTTAAAAAATAACTACTTAAACTACATACTGGCCTCAGATTGCCTCCTTTAGCACAACATTACCGAAACATTAATTTGTATTTAAAGAAAAAGTGCTAGAGAGACTAATGAATATAGACATTTTGAAAACATGTCTGAACCCATTCTATGTGCTCCCCAACAGTAAAACCACTAATGCTAAAAAGCCCAGTGGAATTTAGAATCTGTGAATATATTTGCTAATAAAGTTGGAAATGAGGTGTGTGAAGATTGCCAGTAGGACTATCATAGCTACATCAACAAAAGCAGAGTTAATGAGACAAAATAGACTGACATTTGAGTCAGCTTTGCAGCTGAAATCTTCCAACACCTAACACAGCAGATCATACAGGAACTTAACAAATTCAGTACAATAATACTGTGTTATTGTCTTTGGGAAAAAAATGAAAGGGAACATAATGAGTCATTAGGAAGGCTTTGAACAAGCTGAAAGAAAATGAATTGACATTAAATAACACATGTGATTCTAATAAAATGCTCTTGAATTCTATCAAGCCATACTTTCACACAAATGTCAGTTCCCAGTTCTGAAAAAATAATTAATTAATTAATTAATTAATTAATTAATTAATTAATTCAATTTTGTTAACCAGGAAAGTCAGACTTGGATAAAACCCTTGTCACCAGAGGCCCGGGGAGAAAACTTCACATTTAACACAAGTTTTTTTTTTCATATGCATAAAAATACAGTTACATAGTATCAGAAGGAATGCAAAATTGAGGTAAGTGTGCATACATGAAAGAAAGACTTTACAATACTTTACATAGACATCATTTATAAACACAGCATGTACATAGCCTGCATGAGTATATACAACATTGGTTA